>NW_015505692.1:729041-735899 GCF_001515645.1 Sinocyclocheilus grahami
ACTCACTCACACACACACACACACACACAACAGCGGCTGTGTCTGACACACTACAGCAGATCTGCAGTGTTTTTGCTGCAGCACATGTCAGTTCTGGACTGTTTGCTCTGCGGTCTCTGGGGCTCTGCGGGTCGTCCTGCGTCTCTGAGGACGTCCTACAGCACTTACACGTTACTACATTACTGAGCCACGCTCCGTCTGAGAGACTTCAGCAGAGCGGATAAAGGTCATCATCATCCGGCTCCACTGACCACAGTTACAGGACAGTGATGCACACGAGTCCAGCGCAGGGCTTCAGCTCTAAATACACTCATGTGCAGATTTATGTGTCATTATCAGTGTAAATAAAAGATCAATTTCATTCAAACAGTAGAGCAAGTTAGTCATGTTTGATTCCCAGGATCTCGTAAAATGTGTACTTTGAATGCAATGTAAATTGCTTTGGATAAAAGCATCTGCCAAATGCATAAACACTTGTAATATATTGTGCACACACACATTACATGACTTGTTATATATTGATATTTGTTATATATTCACAAGCTATTGACTGGCAGTATGTTTGTGAGAGGAAATGAACAGAAGTCTAAAAGTGCTTTGAGAGTACGTCTTTGTTCCTTTTTAATTTTTTACATAAAAAAGAAAGTGACACAGGTGTTTGTTAAATGAACAATATTATTGTACAGTACAGCGTGGCCAAAGTGATATAATATACACAATTAATATCTTGAGGAGAAACACAAAAGCCTTCGTCATTTTGAACATTGAGGGACCAATTCTGACCCTGACATGCTGCGGTAGAAGCAAATAAATAACTGACAGCATTTACAGATATGCATCTTTTCCTTCCTAAACAGTGAACGGAGAGGCACAAATCAATATTCATGCCACTCACACATTTACGTGTTTTTGGGTACGCTAGATGATGAATGTGACCGAGTGTCCCGCTGTCAAAAAAGTAGAAAGAAAGCACCTAAATCAGTGCACCGAACAGGACGTGGTTAGAGTGTAGTGTGCTTTGGTGGTTAGTGTGGTATGTGAGACGTTAACCAGATGTTGTGTTACTGTCCACATGACAGAAACAGGCTAAATAAAGGGCAGTATTTACAGAATGTCCAGACGTGGATGAATGATGAGGTAGCTACGTGAATGTTGCATATATGTTCATTACCGTGCGTCCATCTCAGTGCAGGACTAGCAGATGTTCATAAAGCATTGCGGTACTATTGCGTTACATTATGAATTGCGTTCTGACGTGTTCCAGACTCAGTGACGTGTGAATTCACATTTGCGTGCTGTAGGCAGCTTGAAGCGTCTGCGTTCATGTCGTTCAGATGTGCTCTGCTTTGGCATGATTTCGGTCAGAATTGATCCCTAATGTGAATCCACACAGTTGCGCTGCATATAAAATGAATCCCTGCATTATCTTCTCTCTGGCTATCTCGTCTGGTCGGCTCGAGATTGTGGCGGGTTCAGGTTTTCTGGGAAGTGTCTGGCCATTAGGAAGCCAATGAGAGACATCAGCAATGCAGAGCGAGATTGGACCTGGGGTTCGTTTCCCATATGATGACAAATCTCGCTGATTAACCACCCTGGTAACAATGCAACAAACTAGTCACTGTCTCCCGAAATTGTAGTAACATGGTCGCACCTGTTGTTGATAACAAAATAGGCCTGTCGTTAATGATGTCACACTCAGGTGGAGGAGTAATAACGACTGCTAATCAATCAATTCAACATTGGTCACATTTACTGTTGTTCGGCGTTATTGAGAGTTTTGCACGATCACGCAGTTTTTTTCTCACACAAATTCACATGTGCAACAGAAAGCTGCTTGGTTTGAAAGCGCATCATACATCTCTATACTATTGACAATGGACCTTTTTTGATAATTTCGTTAATGTGACCACACTTTTGATGTCAGATCATTATAGTTAATTTACACGAAAAACAGAAAGCCATTCGCTTTTTAAAATCAAATTATTATGCAGTGCGTAATTGGTTTAAATGTATTATTATAACTATTTGTGATTCCCATTTGATGTTTGATTTATCGTGGGTTCCTCTTACGGTCATACTCTCGGGTTTGCTTAAACTTTTACTTACATGCACGCTATTCAAAAATGCAGCTGATATACCAAAATATATAGATCGAAATGTATATAGAATACAGTATATATATCCAACCCGGAAGAGTAATTCGCCACAGATTTTCCAATGGGTTTTTATCATGGTATTTTTCAACATTAGTAAAAGGTCTGTGGTAAATTAAAATTGACGTTACATTTGGACGTTTTGCTCTACAATGTAAATTACACACCCAGAATGAAAACATGAATCCTGAGGCAGTTATGTTTGTAATAAGTAACTACATAAGAGCGTTTGGAGGCATGAGTGTGTGCAGTTAACATTGGAGAACAAAACGTCGAAGTATCATGAATAGAAAAACCCCATTATAAACTGCAGCACTCGATTGATTTCAATGCAATGAAGGCTATAGAATGCACTGCATGTTTTCCTGCTTAATGTGCAAACTGAGCATGATCTATTGAAGTCCATGTCTAACCACAGGTCAAAAGTTGTGCTTTCAGCCACACAAGCTTGCGAAGCTGTTTGCAAACGTTTGTGGTTTTAAGAAACACTAGCTATGTTTCCATCCACCTATTTTTATTCACATTTTGGGATATCGCATAAAAAAATGCTGGATGAAAATGCTAAGACGCGCATACATTTTAAAAATGCACATAAAAAAATTTATGCGCTCATCCAAGTAGGATACATTTCTTATCCGGTAAGAAAACATGCGCATAAGCTTCGATAGAAACACTTTTACCGAATAAATTCCTTAATGCGACTTTGTGATGGGACAGCATAACTGTACTAACCTATGAACCGATCTCATTGCACAGCATCTGAAATGCTAGTTTTGTCATTCTAAAATGCTTGAGCAAAGTCTCGTCAAAATGCTTCGTTATAATTAACACATTTCGCCTGCATGCTCTAAAGCTTGCAATTTATTGTATATAAAAATAATTATATACAGTGCCTTCTCCTACTGCAGCAAATGTAATTTTTCTTGGTGATATTTAGTGCAAGTTAATCAAGAAGTGACGATTTTGTTCTCTTGAACTCACTGGATGCTTCTTTCACCAATGTTTTAAGCGATATTCCAGTTTAATTGGTAACTTTGGATGGAAACATAGCTACTGAATCGCTAAACTATGTCGTAACGAGCAAAGCTGCTTTTGGGAAACGCACCCCAGGACGCAATCAAACCCTCAGGTCCTTCAGTATCGAATCCAGACAGCGCCACAGTTCACGTCAAGTACATGATATCAGTAGCGTCCGCCGATGTCTCGGGCCACTCAGTGACTCCGCTGCTGTTTTCCCAGCTAATGCTTCTCGGGATATTCCTAATGGATAACTGGGGCTAATGGCCGTATGGCGGTCTGCTGTAAAGTGGATCTAAGGGTAATAAGCTGTTTATAGGGCCGGCAAGTTCGAAGTGATGCTATTGTGTCAACATGAGGGCAAACACCTCTCCTGTTCAATCTGCTGTCGACTTCCAAGACCTAAAAATAAAGCTGGTGATAAAGACCCGCACCTGCTGCCCACCTTCATTCAGATACATGGCTATAAAAGTCCTGGCAGGGTCCAAGCAGATGATGACGGGCACCTCGTTTCCTCTGCCGGTGGCTTAACAAGCCCAAAATAGGCCGTTTGACATACGGGCATCTGAGCGTTTGAACATGGAGCGTCCTGGACTTCTGCCACGCATCGTAAATCCTTCGTCCCCTCCACCCACCGACTACAATTAGGCACTTCCCCGCCCGCTGAGGGTCTTCTGTGTGCTGACAGCTCTCGTAGTCCTGCAGCGCTTCGTGAAGGGCGTCCTGGAGCTTCTGCACCGACTCCACGTCCTCTATGTGCATAGAGTCTGTCACCAGAACAACAAACATCACACATGCTGAGTACTACACCCACACGGCCAATATGCTATATACAGCAAACCATAAAACTGCCTGACCAAGTGTAAAAATTAATTTTTCAAAGTAAAAAAAAAAAAGATTGATTGAGGTACGTTTTACAAGAAATACAATTTCAGTCTTTCTGCTTCGAAATGTCACTTTTTTTTACATTCATTCTGTTACTTGCCATTTTTTCCCAGCTGTTTATACACACATTTTCAAAACTTTGCCTCTTTTTTTCAAAACTTTACACACAAATCCAAGAACTGCACACACAAAATGCAAAATGCCTCACTCGTCTCTTGCAAAACGAAGCACTGCATTCAAAACATCACAAACACATTTCAAAAGCAAACATTTGCCATAATATTAATTCCTGTTAGATTTGTGTGTGCTGTGTTTTGCAAAAAGTGTTTTATGAAATTGAAAACTGAGTCAAAGGCTGAGAATTAGTGTATGGTTTTGCAGATTTGGTGTGTGCTTCTGCTGTTTGAGTGTCAGCTTTATAGTTTTTGTTTATTTTAATAATTAAAATGAATCCGCACAACTGTTTTCAACATTGATAATAATCAGAAATGTTTCTCGAGCAGCAGATCAGCATATTATACTGATTTCTGAAGATCATGTGACACTGATCATGAGTAATAAGAAATAAATTACAGTTTAACAGATATTCACATAGAAAACGGCTGTTTTAAATCCTAATAATATTTAACAATTTTTACTGTATTTTTTTATCAAATAAATGCAGCCTTGGTGAGCAGAAGAGACTTCTTTCAAAACACTGGAAAAAATTTACTGACCCCAAACTTTTGAAAAATAGTGTATATAAATACTGATATACAATGTATTTATTTGACGATGTTTTATATTATAAATATGATACATGCTACTATTTAGAGAATCCATATGTCATGTTATTTATCATGTCAATAATTAATAATGCACACAACAGTGCACAAAAAAAAAGAAAACAAAAAACAGACTGTCTTAGTTAGAGGTTGACCGATATGAGTTTTTCACTGGCCGATGCCGATATTTAGAAAGCAGGGCAGCCGATGGCCGATGTATGATGCCGATTTTTTTGGCCGATATGTTTGGCCGATTTTTTTTATTTTTTCCCCCTTCATCTCATCAAAGTGAGTTTGAGTAAATGATTATTGCAGGGTACAAGATAGTAATAGTAGTAGTAGCCTAATTCTGAGTAATAATACATGGCTCAAAACTTAAGCACCTTCTCAAAACAGTTCTGAAGCATGCTTTTTGTTTATGTTTGCTGACAGACCCCAGTGTTTCCCACAGACTGCAAATGCAAATTCATTCTCCGCCAGCAAGTGGCGCTGTTGGAGCAGAAGATGTATAGCGGGTTTCCTCGGTAACGGCTGTAATCTAATAAGCACTGCGCTCACAAACGCTACTTTATCAGGCATTACAGGAAAGACGAAATTAAAATGACACCTAAGCTTTTCTGAAGACCGTCGTTTTTTTCAAAGATACATTCATATAAAAACACCTGCGCTGCATTTTAATTTTGAAACGTGCAGTGATCAGTTTATTCAACGAAGTAATAACTCAATGTAGATATTTAGAAAGCAGGGCAGCCGATGGCCGATGTATGATGCCGATTTTTTTGGCCGATATGTTTGGCCGATTTTTTTTATTTTTTCCCCCTTCATCTCATCAAAGTGAGTTTGAGTAAATGATTATTGCAGGGTACAAGATAGTAATAGCAGTAGTAGCCTAATTCTGAGTAATAATACATGGCTCAAAACTTAAGCACCTTCTCAAAACAGTTCTGAAGCATGCTTTTTGTTTATGTTTGCTGACAGACCCCAGTGTTTCCCACAGACTGCAAATGCAAATTCATTCTCCGCCAGCAAGTGGCGCTGTTGGAGCAGAAGATGTATAGCGGGTTTCCTCGGTAACGGCTGTAATCTAATAAGCACTGCGCTCACAAACGCTACTTTATCAGGCATTACAGGAAAGACGAAATTAAAATGACACCTAAGCTTTTCTGAAGACCGTCGTTTTTTTCAAAGATACATTCATATAAAAACACCTGCGCTGCATTTTAATTTTGAAACGTGCAGTGATCAGTTTATTCAACGAAGTAATAACTCAATGTACGAGAAACAATGGACACTGCTGTAAGTCAAATGGCCAAGTGATAACAAAAATAAAAGAGTTCACACATATTACACAGCCTGCTGCTCATAACTGCTTAAGAGTGTGCTGACCACGAGCGATGGCCATGAGCGATGACATCGTGGATGCCATTGTCGGACCTACACACACATTTCATGTGGAAAGCTAACGTGCACATTATAATCAGCCCAGAAGTTTCGTCTGAATTGCACCTGTTTCTACTTTCACATGCAAATGACTTGTTGCACTTATGAATATGATAACTTTCCGGCATCAATTCTAGTAGGGTAAAACGTAATTATGCTTTCGAAACGGTCTGTTTTGCCCTGCCATCATTAGCTGAAGCGGTGTGTGATCAAGAAGCGGCTGCAGAGTGTGAGCTGCTCCGTCTCTCACGCAGCCAGAGAGAGATTCTCCGGAGCTCTGCAACAACGCTTAGCTGCCCGCAGATGCGCCTGCCTATAAATCGGCCTAATTTGCAGCACAATCGGCCGATGCCCATTAATGAAATAATGCAGATCAATCGGTTGACCTCTAGTCTTAGTATTTTTGTCTTGTTTTCCAGTACAAATATCTAAATCAAGATACATTTACTTGAGATAAATTGACAATGTCTTAAAATATAAAGTCTTGTTAACTAAAAATATGTCAAATTTAAGTGATTTCATGCTTAAAACAAAGAGTCAGAAAAAAAACCACTAATTCAGTGTGTGTGTGTGTGTGTGTGTGTGTGTGTGTGTGTGTG
>NW_015505692.1:736017-796050 GCF_001515645.1 Sinocyclocheilus grahami
GTGTGTGTGTGTGTGTGTGGTGGAGGTTAAAAAAACACATCTGAAGAAACAATTTCCTTGCAATCCATCAGAAAGAGCCTGTCGATACGATTGATAAACTGCTAATTACAAAATCAATGGCTATGAATTTTCACAGCTGTCAGACAGCGGCAGTCCCGCGAGAGCCATCGGACAGAGCGCGTCTCTCTCTCTCCCGTAATCTCGCTCGCGCCAAAGCCAACCATCAGCATTTTCATTTCTCAGCCAGACAAAGAGAGACAGCGGACGAGACGGCAGAATAAAACGAGGCGGAGCGCGGGCCGCATTGATCAGGAGAGGACGGGGCCTGCCTTCTGAAAAGCCAGCTGTCGATACAGGCCTGTGTCTTCTCCCCCGAACGCTCGCTGATACTCATTCCATTCGACTTTACACATTTTATTGACAGCCCTGGTGTTCCTAATGAAATGCTAAATTTATCTGTGGCAGCGGCTGGGCCCCGTGGCTACCGTTAGAGAGACACACAGAAGCTGTTCAATTAAAAGCTCAGTGTTTCCGCTCCCTTCATCTTTACATGAGCTGCATCCGTCCACGGGACTCATGCGCATGCACTGTATGTGTGAGTGTGCTCGAGTGTACTGTACTAATAAATAAAGCATACAGTCAGAAAGCATGCACTGCAAAAAGAGGCTTACCTTACTTAGTATTTCTGTCTTGTTTCTAGTCAAAATATCACAAAATTCTTATATCAAGATACATTTACTAGATAAGAAAAATTACATAATATATTTAGTCTTACTTCGTGGGGGGAAAATTGCTTAAAATGGGTTAAAACAAGGAAACAAGACTATATATCTATGTAATTTTGCTTATCTAGTAAATGCATCTTGATTTAGGAATTCTTTTTTAATATTTTGACTAGAAACAAGACAAAAATACTAAATTTGATCAGCCTTTTTTTGCAGTGATCTATACTGTACACGGCTCCTTTTTGAGGTGTTTCAGATTTGGAATAGAATAACAAATAAAAATAAAACATTACAGTAGCTATTTTGGTTTCGGCTTGTATGTATTTTAAGTGAAAGATGATATTAATAAAAACAGCCAGTGTAAAGCTCTGAGATTGACTGTGATTCCTCTCTGTTACTGTACATGTAAAGGCTGAATGTGATGTGGTGACATTGTGTTTGTCTTTGAACTTTTATTTAATACTTTTATTTTGTTACTATTTATCCCTTATTTTAATTATTTGAAATGTAGCTTAATTGATTTTCTGTGCAATTCTTGCCTAACAGTGAAATGTGTTTGAGAGGGACTAAAACATCAATCAAAATGTGACAGTTGGTTAGGTTCATTTGTTATAGAAAAAAAAAAATACAGTATATGCAAAGTCTCTTATGCTCATCAAGACTGCATATATTGTGAAATATTATTGCAATTTATTTAATTACAAAAACAGCAATTATTACAGCTGTGTTCTATGTGAATATCTGTTAAACTGTAATGTATTTCTGTGATGCGCAGCTGTATTTTCAGCATCATTCCTCCAGTCTTCAGTGTCACATGATCTTCAGAAATCATGATAATATGCTGATCTGCTGCTCGAGAAACATTTCTGATTATTATCAATGTTGAAAACAGTCGTGCTGCACAATATTTTTGTGGAAACCGTGATGCATTTTATTTTTCAGGATTCACAGATGAACAGAAAGTTCAAAAGAACAGCTTTTACTTGAAATATAAATCTTTTGTAACATTATAAATGTTTTACTTGTCACTGTGGATTAATTTAATCTGCCCTTGCTGACTCCAAACAATCGAATGGCAGTGTATGTATAAATGTAAAACAATTAAACAAACAAACAAATCAATCTAAAGCTGCTGATACCTGAGTTGGCGAGTGCGATGGCCTTCAGCGTGACGAACTCCTCCTTCTCCACCTTGAGCTTCTTGTACTTGCGCACGAGCTGTAGGATGGACACGTAGAGGTCCAGCAGGCCCGTGAGCCGCGAGTGCTCCTCGTCCATCACGTAGTCCTCCGCATACACCAGCTCGTCCTCGTAGGGCAGCGAGCGGAAGACGATGCTCAGGATCAGGATCTCCATCCATGCGCTCTGCAGTAGACTCATCTGGTCTCCCAGAGACAAGCTGGAGAAACCTGAGCAAGAGACAAGACATTCTGTACTCAATATACTGTATACACACACACAGTGGGCAGCCCGGGGCTAGTTGTCACACAGGGACTCGGTAAGCAGGAGGTTTTCAGTCACAAAGTTGTCTAACAGTGGTTTAGTGTGTCTTAAACTGGACATTTGTTGTGGATTCTGTCCTGCAAAAATTAAAATTCAGAATCATCATATTTTTTGTAATGTTAGTTACACATTAAAACGGCACTACATATATTAAAATCATGCTTCATAATTGATTTACTGTTTAAATGTTTTTAAAAGGTCTACAATTAGCTATTTAAACGGCAGATTTGGTTGTGACAACTTACCCCATATAGTGTGACAACATGCCCCTCTGTAGGCTGTGGTGTGTTAAATGAACAAATCTCTTATTTATGATCAATAATGATGCAAATGTTTGATATTGTTTCAATGTCAATACTTTAAGGTTTGTGTCTGTACAGAAACCCCTCTCCTGGGCAGGGTTATTTGTTAACTATAACTTAAACAGAAACTACATTTAAAATCATTAAAAAAAAAAAATTGTCATTTGAAACAAAATAAACATTAACTGAAATATTTATATATAATAAATAATTATTTCAGCTAGTTGCCAAGGCAACATTTCTCATTTTAATGTAGTTTAACTTAATGCACTAAAATAACTAAAACTGAAATAAAAATGAATAAAACTATATAGACACACACAAAAAAACTACTACTACTGATACAAAATATTAATAAAAACTATAATAATATCCCAATAATACTAAAATAACACTGCTCCTGGGTTCCTCCATAAAGGAAAATATTATGCAAGTAAAATATTTAGAAATTATAAATACATTTAAATAAAACATTAGTATGGTATTTATGACATTTTGTTAGATAAATGTAATTTGGGGTCAAAACTATCTCACTGCAATGCACGAGAAACCACACAAAAATACAAAACATGCTTCATTTCCCCACCAGCAATACTGCGCTTAATACAGAAATTCCAGAGTAACACATATTAATAAAGCAATAAGCCCCAAGAAGCCGTGGTTTACAGTGAATTTATAACAGATAAGGGGCTTTGTTAGGTACGACGTGAAGCGGAGATATAAAACCCCCTTAGCTGTTATAAATTCACTGTAAACCACAGCTTCACGGAGATTATTGCTTTTATAAAACGGTTATTCACATATACGTAGTAAGGTTTCACAAAATAAAACAGAGCAAATAAAGTGTAAAGATATTAATAAACACAGTATTCTTCCACCAAACAATGTAGCTCCTCAGAAACAGTTGTGGTTTGGTTTGCCGAGCAACACACAGAACTAAACAAAGGTGTGTGTTACTTTGTAGCGTCATTTACAACAGCTTTGAACGCGGCTCAGCCAATCAGAATCAAGCACCGGAACTCTCCGCTTTATTAAACAGGATAAGGCCATTTTGATTCTTCTGACAGCTGTCTATAGCGTGTGCTCCACGAGCCGTTTACACATCACACGATCGCTCCGATGTTTAAAATGATTGCTTTACAAGTGGACTAAAGCAGCGCTATCTGCCCCGCTCGCTATTAAAGAGCCGATAGATTACAGTATTGATCCACTCACACGCCACACCTGACCCCTAACTTTCATATGAATGCAGAGATGAGCAGGCGATGTCTATCTGCCACCGGCTGACGCTCGGGAGTGTTTGTGGGCCGAGAGACAGAAAGAGCCGGAGGAGAACAAGAAAGCGGCAGAAAAGAGAAGCTGAGTGTTTAATTTCCTTTATCAGGTGGGCGAACAGCGGCCGGGCGTGCTGGAGGATACATTAATTAACAGATTGCGATCAGGACTGCGGGGCCCCTGACAATGTGAAGAGGGATCAATAAGGGCCTCGCAATGGAGGTGCGGGATGAACGGGAGCCGCCGGAGATCAGGTCAGCGCAGACACGCTCCATACACACAGTCAGAAACACTTCACGCTACACAACATGTGAAAGACTTGGCTCAGGACTGGGCTAACGTGAGCAGATTCATATGCAAAGTGCATTGATTTAGTGCATGAATGCCACATGTCGATCACGGCCGCCTTTTACTGGAAGGTCATGAGTGTCTTTGACAAAACAAAGAGCCGGACAGTTGATGCCTAAACATGACACACTGATAGATATTATACAACA
This sequence comes from Sinocyclocheilus grahami, assembly GCF_001515645.1. Classification (NCBI taxonomy): domain Eukaryota; kingdom Metazoa; phylum Chordata; class Actinopteri; order Cypriniformes; family Cyprinidae; genus Sinocyclocheilus; species Sinocyclocheilus grahami. Next base: position 740,320 of record NW_015505692.1, read on the forward strand.
GATTGTTATAATCAAAAATTCTGATGAGTTGCATTTTATAAGAAATCTGAAAAGTGCTACATTGCTTGAAAAAAGCTTATGGTTAGACTAATTAACTATATAACTAAATTGTTTATTCTGATTTATTAATATTGATATATGTCAAGTCATTTTTATATAGTGTTTTACACAATACAGTTTTTTTCAAAGTAGCTTCACATTAATAAATAGGAAATTAATTGTTTGTGTTATAAAATTCATCAAGTAAGAAGCAGCTCTACAGACGACAACAGCGTCATTATTAAGCTCAGTTTAGTTAATTACTGATTCAGTTAGTTACTTATCCGATAGTTCAGTACACTGATATTACCGAATATTAATATTAATTGTATTTTAAACCCCAAATGTAAAACAATTTACTGAATATAATATATATATATATATTGTTTGAGACACAGCAGTTTATGAAGCTCTGCCTCGGAGTACTGACTTCTCTTCAAATGGGATCTACTTTATAAAAATCTGCTTTGACAGGTTGTTTCTCATGTCCATTTACTCATGTTGAAATGTTTCTGAAATCTCGATTTTTACTCTCAGTGCAGAAACAGCTGCCACTGTGATCTATCTTAAGCACTAGTAAAAAATGTGATCAGTTTTTAGCTTGTTTTTATGCAGCCCAATAAAGTTCATTGCTGGAAACATCTTCTGTAACACAGACAAGCTCGGCCACCTCCCCGTGATATAGTTCACGCTCGCTAACTCAAAAGCCAGCAGTTCTGAAAATAGACAAAAGCTGAAACCTTCGCAAAAAGGCTTTTTATGACTCTGGCAGCCTTTTATAAACAAAATAGCCATAAAAAACGACAAGTTTTAATCTGCCTGCATTAACAAGCTTATAGTTGAAGATTTATCCCTGTCAGTTTATGGCTCTGGTCTCCTCCTCCTGATGGTTTGTTGGTGGAGCTTGTGTGAGTTTCAGAGCGATGCTAAAAGTGCATTCAGTTTTATCCGAGTTTTATCCGAGACACTAGAAGGTTAACGATCAATAATGTTTGAAAATAACATACCACCTAATTCTGATAGTGTTAAGAAAAGCAAACGAGAGATAAAAACATTTGCTGAAGTGACCCTGTTCTAAGAACGTTTAGCCTACATTCCAATTAAGTCATGAAAACGTTATTATTTTTTAATGTTTTAAAAACATTTTTTATCTTTTTATGCGTTAAGGCCTGTTCATACCAATGACGATAACTATAAAGATAACGATAAATATATCGTTCAAAAAATCTTTCCCAATATTAAAGAATAGCAGAGTCCACACCACAGCTATAACGATAAAGGCACAGAGAAACAATATTGTTGGAATCGCATTCAGAACGTATTTTTCCAGCTGATGAACGATAAAAACATTGACATCCAATCAGATTCAATCCTGCTGTCACGGGCTGGAGAATTTAAAGCGGCAGACGAGCGACGCTAATGTCGTTATCTTTATAGTTATCGTTCTTGGTGTGAACGAACATTCCATTTTATAATTTTGCAAACATTATGGAAACCTCACTTTTGAATGTTCTCTGAGCATTCTGAAACAAGTAATTACATTTAAAAAATGTCAGGGAAATGTCCAATTAAGAAGGGCTGTCAGTCAATTAATATTTTTTATCTAATTAATTACATGATGTTTCGATTAATTAATTAATCACAAAATAAATTTGACTGTGAATATAGCCACAACAGATTATTTAAAGCTATTTTTTTGTGTTAAATGAGAAAGTATCAAGAAGACATTACAAATTGTAGCTTTCGAAAGAAATATTTTACTTGATTCAACATAAAATGTATTACACATAAACATTTAGGCTGCAACGGCCTAACATAAACTATGGAACATAAAAGAAGATAATTTGAGAAACATCTCAGTATTTTTGTTCATACAACGAAAGTCATTGGTAACCAAAACAGCTTTGTTACCAACAGTCTTCAAAATATATATAATGTCTAAAATGGTAAACATATTTATATTATTTTTGATCAAAGTTCAGTTTGGGTTAAAAGAAAATTTGAAATATTGGTGTCACAGACAAAGGGTTGAAGGACATTTAGCTTTTCAAGAAATTTAGCTTTTTCAAAAACACAAACTTCGGTTTGGCCTAATTTTGTATGAAATGACATCACACCAGTTCGCTCTTTGATTTCACTTGTAATCAGCTTGGACGGATGGTAGTTTGAAGGTGTTTACCAGCCTGAACAAACTATTCTGGAAAGTTCACGTTTTAAAAGGTTGGCCTGATTTGGATAGAAATGAAGTCACACCAGTTCGTTGTTTGATTTTGCACCATGGACCAATGGTTGTTCAAAAGTGTTTACCAGCTGGAGCAAACTTTTATGGAAAGTTCATTTTGGCACGCTTAAACTCCCAAAACAAACTTCATTTTGGTCTGATTTTGTTTGAAATGACATCACAGTTTTCACCACAGTTTGAGCTGATGATGGCATGTGGCCGATTAGTTGACTACTTTCCTGAGCAACTAGTCAACTAAGTAGCAAGTCGTAGAGACACAGACTCTTGTCCTCAAGAAATGCCCCTCACTCACCTCTCCCAAGGATATTACAAAGCTCGAGCTGGATCAGCCCCGGCAACACAGTAAGGAGATTTCACCGTTTAATGACAATGAGAAAACAGCAAACCCAAGCCAGGGAAGGATAGATGGGCGGATACAAGCACAATCGCTGTACGCAAGAGGGGAATTATCCACCGTCATGAGTGGTGATGTGATGCCTGTTAAATTTCACTATTGACTGATTCATGAATTCTGCATTTTGGGACTGAAAAACATTATGCAGCCACAAGGTGTGGTCACATTTTGCAAATTTTCGTGTTCAAAATCCATTAATTTCCATATAAATCCGCACAGGAAATTTGCATGAGGTTGAAAAATTTCCCCACGCAGATTTTGCATTCGCTGCCTTGGCCAACAGAAAGCTGGTTGTTTTAAAAGTGACTTCTGTGTGAGCTGTTTCATACATAACTACACCAGTGACAACAAAGAACCTCTTTTATTCACAAAATTATTGTTATACGTCACTTCCTGTTTGTTGCTGCCGTGTGGTTTGAGTTTGAGCTCCGTCAAGTTAATTCTTTGTCGTCCCATTTTTTATCTTAAAATCAATTTTATACACCATCCTTTTTCAGTTCTATAACGAAAATGTCACCAAAAATATGCGAACCACAACCTTGGGATTTGGAATGGGATAAAGGGGGAAAATGCAAGGTCTCAAAACCCGTAGAACTTCTTTTAACTTGATGCCATTGCAAAAGACACGAGTGCAATGGTAAAACACGCCATTCATAGAAAAACAATGGAAAAATGTCACCAAAAATATGCGAACCACAACCTTGGGATTTGGAATGGGATAAAGGGGGAAAAATGCAAGGTCTCAAAACCCGTAGAACTTCTTTTAACTTGATGCCATTGCAAAAGACACGAGTGCAATGGTAAAACACGCCATTCATAGAAAAACAATGGAAAGTAGAGCAATGTGATAGAAAACGTGTTCTGTGTGAATGGTTCCTAATGATACCTTTCTTTCGCAAGGGCCTTAGCAAACAACTTCTGCGTGAGATGCGCTTCATACATCGCTAAAGTTTTGACAAAGGAGTAATGTGACAACACCTTTAGGGTTTGGCCGAAAGGGGGTATTGTACAACACAACGTAATGATGCTTTTCTTTCACAAGCATCTTTGCATTAGGAGTGCATCAGCGATGCCTTAAAATTTAAAATCTAGGGAGCTCACTGGGTTTCGGAACACAGCCATTATGTGTCATTCCAGTGTGCTCCTGATAAATCAGAATAAGGTTTTTTGAATGCAAGACAGCTATCATGCCATGTGACTTCCCACAGCGGACGCTTCAGGTTGGGAAACAATTCCACACATCCTCACCGCAGAATTCCCCGCTGGAAAAATCCAGCCCTAGGAGTCAGAGGTCCGGAGGCAGGTGATCACCAGCTGTCTAATGTGACAGGGCTACGGTGTCTGACTGGTAACGGTATGTAAAGCCTTATTCCAAACCACATCTGACAGCTTCTGTTGTCCAGAACACGTCCAGATCATCAGACACTAGTTCTGCTGCTCCAGTGTAAGGTAAGCCATCACATTACACACGGCAGCTTCGTCCGTTCGATCATGTAGGTTTTTGTCACTTGCTCTAGTAGAGTTAGTAGTTAGCTCGTTTGCATATCCGTAAAGCTGCGTTAGTGCGAGCGGAGGGGAACTCCAGGACTTAGACAGAGTGAAATGCGATCCGGCCGAGAACAAGAAGCTAGTGTATGTATGTCAAAGGCCTTTAGCACCTTAGCAGCAAAAAAGCCATTTGTCAACATGTTCCACACATCAGCTTTAATGAGACGCCACTCAAACTATTTACAGAGACCTCCTCTCTCTGCAGTGCCAACCGGAGCCCGGACATTCAGAGGAGGGATTCATTAACAATTAATCAACGGCCGATTCGATAGGGCCTGACCATACCAGGAGGCTGTTTACAGCCGTTTACTGACAGATGAGATGGGAGTCTGAGCGCTGTGTCCTAACATGCACTATAAAAGGCTTTACTGTGACATATAAATACGATGGTGCTTTGGACAGGTGTGAACGTGGACCCGTGAGTACAGAAGACCAGTGTGTACCAGTGTAACGCGTGCACACTAATAATATTAGTGGAACTCTCATCTGAAAGACACTTGATGGATAAAATCCTACGTTTGCCTCCTTCACTTAGAATTAGATCACCTTACAACAGTAAAATGGGCTGTGAACGGTCTCTTGACTTAAGTGAGTCATCTTAAGGTACAGATTCCAGTCTATGCAAAATGCTGTAACATTTTGATACCATGCAGTCTTAATAAATAAACAAATAGGGTCAGTTTTGATTTGAGTGTGGTCTATGTAGTAAAGAATCACAGCAAACGCTCTGTCATAACCTGCCTTCTCAAGTCACAGTTGAACAGGGTAAGTGAAATAAAAAACATATAAAGTGTTACGTATGATCATCTGGTCTCCATTTTGTAATAAACTGCTAATGTTTGAAAAATAAAAATGTAATGCTCTTTAGTGCGTTTACTGAATTGCTTAATTTAAATGCAATGAATATGTGCACAATCAACTGTATTAATTTTGTCAAAAATGTATTAAACAGATTGCCAGAAATAACAATGTGCATTAAGAATTTTTTCTACCTAAATTGAAGATACACATCGCTGACGAAGCAAAGCAAAAACAAATAAATAAATAAAAATAAATAAACCAAATTAATATAAATAAATAATCAAGTAAATAATAAATAAATTAAAACTAAATAAAAAACTAAACAAAAGGCAAAAACAAAAAGTATTTCTGAAGATACACATCACTGACAAAGCAAAGTAAATAAATAAATTAATAATAATAATAATCAAATCAAAACAAAACAAAAACAAACAAAAAAACAGAAAGCAAAACAAATAAAAAATAATAGCAAAGCAAAACAAAAACAAACAAATAAAACTCAAACAAAACAAAAATGCACCGTGTGTGTGTGTGTACTGGTATCACATATATTATGATGTTATGAGGATCAAATGTCCATTTTTTGGTCCCCATGAGGAGACAAGCTTATAAATCACACAGAATGTAGTGTTTTGAAAATCTAAAAATGCCTGTAGTTTTGTGTGAGGGGTAGGTTTAGGTGTAGGGTTAGGGTAAGAGGACAGAAAATACAGTTTATAAAACGGAAAGTTCCAGTCCTTGATTCTGATTGGCTGAGCGTTGTGCCTAACAACGCCCCTTAGCTGTTATAAATTCACTGTAAACCACGACTTCATGGGGTTTATTGCTTTATTGTATAGTAGAAAAACCATTACGTCTATGAAGAGTCCCTGTAAACCACATATACCAATGTGTGTGTGTGTGTGTGCGTGTGTGTGCATGTGAGTGTGTGTGTGTGTGTTGAGGAGCACTTTGAGGAGACTGTGTTTTTGGGTCAGCAGTGATCCAGTCGGCTGTAAGCTCCTTGCTAAAAGGCTCTCTGTGCTGACGCAGCACTGTGTGTGTGTGTGTGTGTGTGATTAAGGGGGTCAACATCCTCCTAATCTGCTTACTAGATAGCACTTCACCCAACTAATGATTGGCATCTTCCCTAAAAACACAACCCAGATGGACGGCACTGAGTCAGCATGTGTACACAACAGTTACTTTCCCTTTCTTTCTTTAACGTGTCTGATTTTAACCGCCACAGAACGAGACGCTCTCACACATGCAAAAAAACAAAACAGAAAAACATTCATACGAATGATGCCATAACTAAAGTTTTTTTTTTTTCATCATTCCGTATTAGCTGAGGATGAACTATAAGTTGGATTTTTATTATGAAAGATTATAAAATAACAGTAGAAATCATGAAGCTGAAGTGTCCAGCTTTACCAGTTGTACCACCAAACTTCATGGCCCCTTTTTATTTGTTAGTAAATAATAATCTTATGCTTTCTGCACTGCGTCAGTGCATCAGTGCCTCACTGACCTGGGATGTGTTTGGCCCAGCCGATGATGACCACCAGCTCGCGGTCGGCCAGGTCACACAGTGTGGTCAGCGCTTTGACGTCGCTCTCGGGCATGCTGGGGTCCGGCATGGCATAGATCTTCTCCGGCTCCGCTACCAGCAGATGGGACACGATCTTCGTCACTGAGGATGAGGAGGAGGCACACCGAGTTATTCTCATGTGAAATCACTCAGAAACATGATAAACAATATAGCATCAATTATTTATTTCAGCTTCACTGCAGAAATATTCACAAACTGTATGTTTTCTGCGATTGTGTGTTCATCATATTCACACTCGTTAATAAATCATTATAATTCATTATAGTATATAAAAACTTTCATTTGTCACAGTCTTGATTCATGATGTTTAACTGATCAGCAGTTTATGCAGCTTCAGCAAAAACACTGAATATTGAAATACTGAGAATTTATAATTACATTTTTATGCCATTGTTTGTGTATACTGATAAACATTAATAAACCATAATAACACATTATAAAAGCTTCCAACCTGAAGTAATTAAAACATTTTCCAAACTTTGCCTCTTTTTTTCAAAACTTTACACACAAATCCAAGAACTGCACACAAAATGCAAAATGCCTCACATCTCTCGCAAAATGAAACACTGCATTCAAAATATCACAAACACATCTCAAAAGAAAACATTTGCAAACAGCTTTGTTATAATATTAATTTCTGATCGATTTTTGTGTTACATAGAGAATTGTGTGATGTGTTTTGCAGAAAGTGTTTTATGAAATTGAAAACTGAGTCAAAGGCAGAGAATTAGTGTCTGGTTTTGCAGATTTGGTGTGTGCTTCTGCTGTTTGAGTGTCAGCTTTCAGAAACTGTGTCACAAGTCAAGATTTTGTGTGTAAGCAGTTGAAAAAAAAACTGTAAGTGAACATGTTGTATTGCATTCACAGAAGTGTGATGTGAATGTCTGATTTATTTATTTATTTATAAATATATGAAATGTGTGTGTGTGTGTCAGTGTGTGTGTGTGTGTGTGTCTGTGTGTCAGTGTGTGTGTGTGTGTGTGCGTGTGTCTGTGCGTGTGTCTGTGTGCGTGTGTGTGTCTGTGTGTGTGTGTGTGTGTGTGAGAGTGTGTGTGTGTGTGTGTGTCTGTGTGTCAGTGTGTGTGTGTGTGTGTGCGTGTGTCTGTGCGTGTGTCTGTGTGCGTGTGTGTGTCTGTGTGTGTGTGTGTGTGTGTGAGAGTGTGTGTGTGTGTGTGTGTCTGTGTGTCAGTGTGTGTGTGTGTGTGTGCGTGTGTCTGTGCGTGTGTCTGTGTGCGTGTGTGTGTCTGTGTGTGTGTGTGTGTGTGTGAGAGTGTGTGTGTGTGTGTGTGTCTGTGTGTCAGTGTGTGTGTGTGTGTCCTCACAGGGTTTTTTGGCTGGCGGTGGCAGTGTGAGCCCCAGGTAGGCTGTGTTTCCTGCATCCATTCTCCTCTTGTATTTCTGTCGGCCTCCTCGTACGCGATCTAGCCGAACACCTGATCAAGCACAAACAATACATCACACACATAAACACACTTTAAAATCAATACACATTTCATCACATCTGTGAACAAAATGTTGTTTTGAGTTTGAAGAGCATAAACTTTTTTTTTTTTTACTGAACATATGCCGAGTGATGTGAGAAATCAAGCAACCAAAGCCATTTAAAGATGACTGCAACGATTACGTCTGTGTCAAAGTTCTGCAACACAAATCATTTAAAGCATGTCATCATACAGACACAACTTCAGCATTTGGTACATGATATAATGCAACATAATAATATAAGAGTATATTATTGATATACAGTATTAATATTATTGTTCTACATCAGGCTTGTAGGAGACATGGGCACAATTGTAATTTTAATTTTAAAAATGTCATTTTTAAAATCGCAGATTTCAAAGCATTGTTACATTACTGTAAATAAAAGTCAAATAAATTGTTACTTTACTGTTTACAATCATCTATCAGGACTTACTGAAGTTTTTTGTTGTTGTTGACTGATTAATGAAAAAGCACATACAGTACTTTCAAAAAAATAGTTTTACTTGACATAAAGTAAACTTTAACTGCTATAAAACATTTATTAAAAAATTTAAACTTATTTTATTTTAGCTAGTTGCCAAGGCAGCTTTTCGCATTTTCATTTAGTTTTTGATGTACTAAACAAATTAAACCTGAAATAAAATTTTACATTTTAAAAATGTAAAGCACAACAAAATCACTAAAGCATTAACTAAAATGAAAACAGAAAATATAAAAATAAATTTTTTTATAATATTTTATAAACTATAATAGTATCTCAATGATACAAAAATAACACTGAAAGATATTAAACACATTAACCAATAAAATAATTCTTTCAAGTGAAATAATTGGGAAGATTTCTATTGTTTCTGTGCTAATCTGTGTAAAATATGTATGATATAATGCAACATAATAATATAAGAGTATATTATTGATATACAGTATTAATATTATTGTTCTACATCAGGCTTGTAGGAGACATGGGCACAATTTTAATTTTAATTTTAAAAATGTCATTTTTAAAATCGCAGATTTCAAAGCATTGTTACATTACTGTAAATAAAAGTCAAATAAATTGTTACTTTACTGTTTACAATCATCTATCAGGACTTACTGAAGTTTTTTGTTGTTGTTGACTGATTAATGAAAAAGCACATACAGTACTTTCAAAAAAATTGTTTTACTTGACATAAAGTAAACTTTAACTGCTATAAAACATTTATTAAAAAATTTAAACTTATTTTATTTTAGCTAGTTGCCAAGGCAGCTTTTCGCATTTTCATTTAGTTTTTGATGTACTAAACATTAAACCTGAAATAAAATTTTACATTTTAAAAATGTAAAGCACAACAAAATCACTAAAGCATTAACTAAAATGAAAACAGAAAATATAAAAATAAATTTTTTTATAATATTTTATAAACTATAATAGTATCTCAATGATACAAAAATAACACTGAAAGATATTAAACACATTAACCAATAAAATAATTCTTTCAAGTGAAATAATTGGGAAGATTTCTATTGTTTCTGTGCTAATCTGTGTAAAATATGTACTATTTTAATATTCCTTTGCAATGGAGCTAGTATTTGCTTTGTGGGTTTTTTCTGACACACACACACACACACGCATGCATGCACGCACACACACACACACACACACACACAAACAAGCCTCTATCGTAACAGTATCAGAGTGTAAATAAATCATTTCTCCTTTAAGGGAAATTTAAACCAAGGAAAGAGCTGACAGATTCACCAACACAAAAACATACAAGCCTGCTAGCGAGGGAGCGAGGGATCAGCGGGACGAGCTGCTGCGCTCTCAGCGTGTGTCGGAGGTGTCAGGCCTCCATATGTGAACACTGAGTGCCTGCCGCACATCTAAACAGATGAATATTTAACACGGGGTCAATGAACTCACAGACGGACCTTCTCATTATTTCGCTTATCAGCAGCGCCGCAGAGAACACTAACGACAGCAACCACACCACACAAAACTGGCCACTTTCCACTGTAAAACACTAGATATGTATATAAGTACCTAAATCACACACATATTATTGAAGTTTAGCATGTTTGTAACACACACGCTATAAACGCCACACTAACACCTTATTTATTAGCCAATTATTTGATAAGAATGCTTTTACATTTGTACATTACTCACCACTCCTAAACCTGTTACGCTTGACCTGTTTGTTTATTCATTCACAGTGAAAATGACTGCATTTGAATCTATTTCTGACAGATGGAGGTTATACTGTACATGCAAACCAAAAATCTATTATTTTGGATTAGTATGTTAAGCATGTTCTGTTTTTATGTTCTCACAAAATGACATTTTCAGCTCCATCTACTGAATTTTTACCATAGTCAGAAAATCTTACTGTGTTGACAAAATAAGCCCATTTTGCACATCACACATGTTAAATGAAGCAGCCTTAGTGTTATTTTTTTTTACATTTTATTTATTTATTGCTAAATATTAATAGGACATACAATTAAGGATTTTTAAAAACTAAAACAGTATATTTATATTTGTTTGGGGCTGACATGTCATGGTTATGACACTGTAAAAAAAGTAATTTTTTTTATTGTGCATTGTACAAAAACTATTTCAATCTTTCTAATTCAAGTGTTACTTGCTTCTCTTTGCAATTATTTGTGAAATTTACTAGCAATTTCTGAGTGAAAATTGTAAGTCACATACCAATTATATAGATAATTGCTTAAAAATATCTAAATTGTTATTGTACTATACTAATATTGCTTTTTAAAAACATACACAACTCTGTTATCACATACTATAGTAAATCAAAAACAACGAGCAACCAGTTAAAGTTCCCTGGCGGCTAAATGATTTCATCCCTCTACAACTACTGTGTCAGAGCAGGTTTGTGTGCCACTACAGCAAATTACGCTCCCGCAATTCTCCCTGCTCCCTCTTTATTGAACATTATAGAGTGTGAGATTAGAACAGGGACGGAGGAGAAGAGAAAAACACTGAGTGGAGGAATGGAGGTCCATTTAGCAACCATAATCAGCCGACAAATGAAAGCAGCGGCGTAAGCGCTGGACACTGTTGCGTCATTTACGGACAGCGTAACTCAGATGCAGTGACCGCAGCCTCAAGAACGTTCATCTGACTGTATACGCTTTGCATTTTCAACGTTTCAGTTGTACAGCTTCAGAACATGAACTGCTAATTGCATTTGATCTGAATTATAATGTCTATTTCATCAAATATGACACAAAAAGTGCAACAAAGAGCAGTGACAACAAACTGCATTATCTTTTTAGAAGCCAAATCGGGAGATTTCTTCTCCTTATACAAATTATTTGATTCCCTAGAAACAGAAATCTGATTAGGATTGTCTTTCAATTTCCTGACTCTGACAACCCACTAACCTAATTACCCGCTGGTCCCCGTGGTCCTACTCTTCCTCGCAAACTCCGGGAGATCATTTGATGGTTGCTAAGTCGCAGTGAAATCTCATTTCTCCTAACTACAATTTTAATATTTTTATTGATAGTTACAGACGGTGGGGAGCGAGATAAAATGATTTTGAATTATGCTAAAGATTGGATTGACTAAACGCACTGTAAATATAATTTAAATCTGGCCCAAATGGTTTGACTTCACAAGCTTATTATTACTAAATACCTAAAGGACATAACTTTAGTGCTAAACAAAGGCATATTCTCATTCTCTGTCACAGTCTTGTTGCTCAAATTGTCATGCCAACAAATCTGGAATATAATGCCAATGTTATTAACGTTAAATAGATTAAATACAAAATGGTCTAGTTTTGCTCATGACGAGGGAAAATGTCCATGCTGAAGCTAGTCTCAGCTGGTTTAGTTAGTCTCCCCAAACCATTCTAAAACATCAAACTAGGTCAGATAAAACCGGCAAACCACCTCAGGCTGGTTTAAGCTGTTTTTTGTCCTGTATTGTACATGGTTTTCTCTAAAGCTCTTGTGGACTGGGATTCAGATGGAGAAACGCTCCATGTCACATGCTACCGTCAGCCATCGCAAAGCCGGTGTGAAGATTCAGAGGTACATAGGTGCCTGTTTTAATTAGAACAGTGAGTGTCATAATTAAACAGATGCTGGCAGGAATTAAACCTTGGCACTATCTAGTTTCCCGTTACACCCGGAGCAAAATGGTCAGGGTGAGGGAAAGTGAGGGAAAGAGATGAAAGAAAAAGGCTGATTTGTAACGGATCTGTGTGTTATGAGGCCTTTAGAGTGCAACCTCAACTGGTTCAATAAGTACAACATGTTTTGTGAAATTACACCTATACAGTCAAATCAGATCAAGAACATATTTACAGTTTTATCTGCATTGTGAATTAGAGGATGAGACTCATTAGAGCATGTTTTTCCAATGCAAAGCAAATGTTTGTCCTCTTCATAATGTTTCATTAAAAAAAGTAGTAACTTTCACACCAGTATTCAAACCCAATTTGAAAGTCCTACGTTGGGTGCCAGCTTTTCTGTTTCTCGCTGTGGAAGTAAAATGAGTTATGAATGCCATTTCATGTTAATGTTAAGACCATGAGAGCACAGAATGTATCTTTTGGATGAGTTCATTTGCTGCTTACGCCACATCAGAGGATCTGTCTGATTTATAATGGACGGATCAGTAGGCTTGCCGTGATAGACGGTGCTGACGGTGATACCGGCGTTAAGCCGCAACACCGGTTACGTCCCTTGCCCACCGTGGCACCGACCCCCACCGTCGTTTAGATATTTTATAGTAATAAAAATCATTTAGTTCAGTAAAAGAACAGACACTGCAATTAAAAACTGAACGCGGCTGCTCAATGCAGCGTGCCGAACGACAGTTGCATCACAGATCAGATTTCATTTCTCCAGTGAGGAGAGCTGACTGACGAGAAGAGCGAGGCGAGGTGAGACAGACAAGACGATGGCGGATGATTTAGTTTCGAAACGAGATGCAAAAGCGCCTGTTTGGCAATATTTTGGATTTTGAAAAGCTTGTTGACTTCTGCCGTTTATTTAAGCTGATTTTGGAAGTTTTTTTAAACATTTGTTTCTTATTTAATTGGTTCCACATTGTTTGCTGATTTTTTACTTTATTTAAACTTTGTGTCATTTATTTATTTTATTTGACATCAAGGTGTATGCCGTGCCTCCAAGCTTTCTTACTCGTTTTGCTTATAAACGTTCTACGTTTCTTATTTATTTGGTTATATATTATACATGTTTAATTAGCCTGTTTCCAGTTTTGTATACCTATTTAAACTTTATGTAAGTTATTTGTTATTTTATATTAGACATAGCCTGCCCTATAGCATGGTGTATTTGTATTTGTTTTGTTAATAAAAGCTCTATGTTTTATATATAGGCTAAAGTGAGTTTGACGTTGTATTTTGTTGTTGCATTCAAGCAACTGACGCAGAACTGCCACTAATTCGATGTGCACAGCGCTTTTAAGCTATTTAAAAGCGAAGGAAAGCAGTATTCAATCCCAATTTGAAAGCCCTACACTGGGCGCCAACTTTTCTGTTTCTTGCTGTAGTTAAGTAAAGTAAATTGAGTTGTGAATGCCTTTTCATATTGACAATAATAGCAGTGAATGCATCTTTTGGACGTTTCCACATGCATGAGAGGAATGAGTGGCTCAAACTGGAATATCTTCAATGAAACACGAGAGCGATGCATTTCTGAAAGCGAGTATGTTTTACGGCGCTGACTGCCGCTGATTCACAGCGAGCGGATCTCGAATGTCGTTTCTTCAAAGCGAGCGTGGCGGTGTGGGAGAGAGAGAGGGCTTAGGGCCAGCGCTGAAGGCATCTGAGTGCGGATTAGCCCTCGGGCCCGTGACTGTGCGAGGGCCAGCTGACCCCGGGCTCCTTTTCCTCTCTCAAAACAACAATCCCCTCTTGAGCAAAGCCCCTACAAAAGGGCCTGTCCCCACTCCTGTCGGTGGTTCGCCGCGGGTAGCTGGACTTGGCAGGGGCCCTTATTTTTGGTGGTCTCACCTGTTCATCTGGGCGAGGGGAAAGTGTCAGCGTGGCTGGGATGGTTGGCAGTGCCTCAGGGAGCTTAGGCTGACCCGTTTTTAGCTAGGAAATTCACAGGGCCATGTCCAAAGGCCACGGTGAACTCTATCTTTCATGGCTGCCGACAACCCCCATCTGAACTGGCCTCGCGTCAGCACTATTTCAAAGAGCCCTGCGTTTGGCAGCTTGGCATTTTTCCTCACGAACGGTGACGAGAGATACGGCGAGCCGACCGCAGAGCTGACATCTAACCCAAAAACACCTGTGCCGTCGCTTCTTCTAGCACGGCCGGACCCAATCAGGCACTCTTCCCAAAGACGGTGCCAACAAAAGGAGGAAACTCACACACTACAATCCTGCCAAAGGACAACTGAATGTTGCTCGCTGTGGGATGATGCACTTTCTGGAAAAACGTAAAAACCTGACCTTTAGGAGTACAACAACTCAACCTCAAAGGGATACCTTTACCCCTGCAAAATTCATAGTGGTACCTTAAAGGTACATGTCACTACTCTATAGTACTTATATGCACCTTTTAGTGGTAGAAAGGTACAAAGTTGTCCCATTATGGGTACTGCCCCAGTAACAAGCTCCTAAAAGTACACATTTTGGGGAATGGGGAATTTTTCTTCTGAAAATGTCTTTAATTCAGCAATGTTGTTTTGAAACATCCAAAACTGTAAAATGACCGTAAAGTCTACAATTTAAACAACTTTACAGTTCAAATCATACAACTTTTCAGAAAAATAAAAAGTATTATAAATGTATATATCTTTCAGCCTTATAAATGACATTACACATGATTGGTCTGAACAAAAGCGGCAGACGGGCTGAATGAAAATACAAATTCACTTATGGAAAAGCAGAAATACAGCGGTTACCCCGTACACAAAGCAGCGCTGTGCTTAAAAACACTACTTTATCATGCATCATACGGCGACAATGCCATCAAAACGTTTCTGAATACAGTCAGTTCCCTTCAGATATACAATTATCTAGTGGCCTGACTCCTCTGATGGCACATGAATGGCATATTTTAATGTCAGAAAGGTGATGAGTTTACAGGTATGTTCTGAGATAGATCTGTCCAGTGGAAAAGTGTATTACACATCAAAATGGACTCTGTTTACTTTCTTATTTTTTCCTGCATAATCTCAACATGTTGGCGCACATGCACCATCCACCAGGCCAGAGCTCCAACATCCACACATCATATCTCATTGACAATCTTTTTTTTAATCAGACCCAACCATCCTTCCCCACACAGATGATTTGACTCATGATCTATTAAATCCAGTACGTGTCTACACTTTCTTTAGACTGCGAGTGTGTGTTTTGTGATCAGGCAGTCATCTGTCTCCCTGTAGAGATGATCTACAGCGTGTCGTCCTCGTCCAGCAGTGATCTAGGCTCTCTGGTGGAAAACACATGTTCACGCCTGCGGTAATCCTCTCACCTGTTCAGACGAGGCCTCGAGGGAAACCACCGCCACACACACACACACACGGTTCACACACTCGGATATGTGTCTTAAAGGAATCGCTCACATTGAATGAGCATTCAGTGGTCATTTATTCACACTCATGTCCTTCCAAAGTGTTATGTTTGGCAGAATGTCCAACAAACGTGGAAATAAGAGGCAAGTTTCAAAAAAGACACCACAAATGGATCATAACTAACAGAATAAATCACTATCCACTTTCATTGTATTTCTTTGTGAAGAACATAAAAACATAAGGCCAGAATCACAAGGGTGATTAAATGAAAAAATGTTTTGAGTTAAAGTAACTATTTGCACTTGTTGGTTGTGTATATAATGTCACAAAACACCAAAAAGTGCAACGATATTCTTCTGATGTCCAAAGCCAACAGGACTGCTAATAGTGCGGTGTTATTCAGATTAAGGTTTATTTTTTTGTCCAGCGGACAAGCACATAATTCTCTATAGATTTTATGGCAGACGGAAACCAGACGTCTAGATGAGGCTTGAGAATGTGAGAGATGTGAGTCTTGTGGGTTTGAAGTCTTTGGATTACGTCAGTGTAATCTCTCAATAGTATCTGTTCCGTTCTTCCCAGCTCCGATTCGCTTCCATTGATCAGAGGAAAAAACCTGTAGTCCCTGACATCTGAGTCCTCTTATTGATCACTTCCTGTTTTGAGGGAATGGAGCGGGTCCAGGACTCTGCAGTAAATCTCACGACTGAAAACATGCTGCGCTCAGAATACGGGCCCTGCGCGGCTGATAAACTCTTTCGTTTTATCAGCTTTGTATTGATTCTTCTATCATTACTGATTAAAGTCATTTTTCTCTCCTCATGGTGGCTTTGTTAAGATCACTGTACTACTCACGTAATTATGGGTGATAAATACACCTGTGAATAAGCGAAACAAAAGAAAAGTCTATAGAGCACATTTAGTAATAATCAGCTTGTTTATGGGGAAAATAATTGTTCATATTCACTATTCACACATAGACAACAAATCACCTCTACTACTGGAAATAAACCGATGTTTCTATAAATTTTCACAATGTTGCTAATTATGTATTAGTTTATCAATATCTATTTTAATAGTAATTTCTTTCCCCTCAATAGTAAAGTACATCGATTTGTCTCAGCTACAGCTTAAAATGTGTGGGTGTAATATTTTTTGTGTTTCTGAAAAAGTATTTTATGATCACCAAGACTGCATTTATTTGATCATAAATAGAGTAAATACAGTAATATTGTGAAATATTATAATGATTTAAAATAGTGGTTTCTCTGTGAATACTGTATCTGTTAAACTGTAATTTATTTCTGTGATGCGCAGCTGTATTTTCAGCATCATTCCTCCAGTCTTCAGTGTCACATGATCTTCAGAAATCAGTATAATATGCTGATCTGCTGCTCGAGAAACATTTCTGATTATCATCAATGTTGAAAACAGTCGCGCTACACAATATTTCTGTGGAAACCGTGATATGTTTTATTTTTCAGGGTTCTTTGATGAATAGAAAGTTCAAAAGAACAGCGTTTATTTGAAATAGAAATCTTTTGTATCATTATAAATGTCTTTACTTTCACTTTTGATCAATTTAATGCATCTTTGCTGAATACCGTACTGACTTTTGAACAGTAGATTATGTAGCAGCCTTTTAGTCCAAGATAAAAATGTGTTTTGAACAATTCTACATGAACAGAATTGCTTAAATTGAACAATTTGAACAAATTATTACTATTTAAGAGTATTGTTATTTCTATTAAAACATGCATGTTACATTTATTTGTTGTAGTCTAATGAATATTTATTATTAAGTCAAAAAGCAGAAATAAAACATTAAATAAAACTCAGTTTTGTATACCGGTTATCACATGACTTTTATAATCCTTATCAGCTATAAAAATAATATCTCTGTAAGAGACGCTCTTTCTTCAGGTTTGTCTCCGGTAAACGCAGCGTGAGAATTGGAGTTACGTCCTCAAACAGAAAGGAAAGTTTCCGACAGTTCACGCAGGTGCTGTCCTGTCCTGTAAAGTTATAATTAGGTGAGATGTCTGCATTGAGCGCGTGACCTTCGCTCGGCCGTGGCTCCGGTCGTACGGTGAGCGTAGACGTGGACAGACGTGACCCTCCGCCTCTCATTTCCTTGTCGCCTTGAAAGGCCTGATTGATTTGACGCTCACGTAGAGTCGGATCGGAGATAGACAGTGACCTTGCACTTGCGGAGGGACGCGAGATGGCCAACAAGATGCCTGTTCATGTCATCCTATACATTTGTGCAATGTATGAACATATTTCTATAATGTTGAAAAAGCTGGTTAAACTCTAAACACTAACACAGAACTGAAGTGGTTTCGCAGATGCTCAGTAACGTGTGGACTGACAGTGAGAAAGTGTTAGAAATGATCATTTCTGAAGAGGACAAAGCCAGCCAGTGTGAAAGACCTTGTGTGCTTACACAGGGCATCTAAGTCATGTTTAGTGCTGTCTGAAGTTGTCCTATTGTTGTCCTTAAAAAATTCTTATATTGTATTATATCAGGGCTATTATCATTAACTTAAAAAAAAATTGTAAATAAAAAAAACTAAAGTATATTTATTAAAGCATAATAAATTAAACCTTTAAACTAAAAATGAATATAAACTATACAGACATTATATATATATATATATATATATATATATATATATATATATATATATATATATATATATATATATATATATATATATCATGTACGTGAAGGAGAGCGAAACGCAAGCTCAACCTCAAACGCTGGCATGTTTGAAAGTGATCGAGGTACAGGCGATACGTTCAACAAAAACTGTGTTCATCCTCTTCGTATTTTAGATTTTTCTTTGATGTTGAATAGATTTGTTCATGGCGGTGTTGTTACTGTTAACCAAAACTAGAACTCAAACAGTTTTCACTAAATAAAATGAATTGTAAATATCAGATGAAAAACTTAAACCTTCAAAAAAAAAGTAAACAAATTATTTAAGAAATGCCTTGGAATAAAATGACTGAAAATAATAAAAGTTACTAACAAATAATATGTGTAAACTATAAACAACTAGCACAGCAAAATTACTAAAATGAAAACTGAAAATATAAAAGTAAAAGTTAATTTAAAATATCAAAACAATACTACAATAATACTGTATATAAATACTAAAATAACACTTGTTGATGGTTTTTGAGGATGAGGGTGTCACAAAACCTGTCCATGTTCATCTGTCTGACAAAAGACGAATTTTTGACACGATCTTCGACGTCAAC
Organism: Sinocyclocheilus grahami; assembly: GCF_001515645.1. Classification (NCBI taxonomy): domain Eukaryota; kingdom Metazoa; phylum Chordata; class Actinopteri; order Cypriniformes; family Cyprinidae; genus Sinocyclocheilus; species Sinocyclocheilus grahami. The sequence continues at coordinate 759,203 of NW_015505692.1, forward strand.
AACATAAGATAAGAGACGTGTTTCTCCTCATTATAAAACACAGTCAATCTTATTTTCCTATGCACGACTATATGGCCAGTCTCTTTTCAGAAGTTCAAGAAATCAATCAGATTGTTGCATAAATACATCAAAGCAACACATCATTTGCATAAATTAAGCTTTAGCGTTAGTTCTGGCAGGTCACGTGAGTCAAGCTTGCATCAGCTGATTCTCAGCTGATCACATCTACCTATAGGAATACGACACCTATCGCGGCATTCCTATATAAGCTGTATTCAGTATTATTCAGCAGCTTTTCAGCTTGCTTCGGAGCAAATTAAGCATCGCTGCTCGCAAATCAAACTGTTGCAGCGTGTTTCAGAACATCTGAAATCCATGTGAATCTATTCGTTTTTTTTCAACTGCTTACACACAAATACACAAAATACAAAATGCCTCACTCGTCTCTTACAAAATGAAGCGCTGCATTCAAAATATCACAAACACATCTCAAACGCAAACATTTGCAAACACCTTTGCCATAATATTAATTCCCAGTTAGATTTGTGTGTGCTGTGTTTTGCAGAAAGTGTTTTATGAAATTGAAAACTTAAGTCAAAGGCCGAGAATTAGTGTCTGGTTTTGTAGATTTGGTGTGTGCTTCTGCTGTTTGAGTGTCAGCTTTCAGAAACTGTGTCACAAGTCAAGATTTCGTGTGCAAGCAGTTGAAAAGAACTGTAATGAACAGGTCAGTAAACCTCCTATATATCAGTTGCAGATGAAGCTTCTCCATCAGTGTTCTTCTGCTCTGAAATCTTCCACAAGCGCTTCCATCCCCCATTCCCAACTTACGCAATTATGTTAACATTATTGCACAGATCAAGTAGAGGGTCCCAAGATGTATTAAATAATTAGAAATTCCCCCCTTTTATCTGGGTTATACAAATCAGTATGCAGCTGTAGCAGATCTCTTTGGATTTGGGGTAAATAAAGGTATGCAAATGAATGTGATAAAGTCTGATCGCTCCTCTTTCTGTTTTCCCATTTGTTGTCACAATCAACTAAACAGCGCTAATCAAACACATTTCCTGTGCGTTTCCAGATAACAGATGCTTTTGATTCATGGTTTTCCCACAACTAGAATGTGCAGCGCCTCATTCCTCCTATCATCCTATCATATTTTCTGGAGAAGGAAAGGCTGAGACCTCCTCTTCTGGGACACGTCCCTGCGGGATCATTATGGCAGGATGCGTCTTGAATTGCAGTGTTGGTTAGCGTATCTCGGACGTCTGATTGGCACTCCATCAGGAGACGGATGGCTCTCGTTCCCTCTCAGATACGCTGCTAGTCTCACGTAAACATGCTTCCAGCATAAGGTCTGGTCCGCGTCGCAGCTTATTCTGGCCTCAAACGGTGTCAGACAGAAAGAGGCCAGGATAAATCACAACGAGGACTAGACCTTGTGCCAACAGTGACTGACATGTTAATTAAAAAACCACAGCTGCAATTAAAAGACTGGTCACTAGTTTTGGATACTTTGGTTAGGGCTGCATGATTTGGGCGAAAAATTCAAATTGCGAGCTTTTAAAATATTTACAATTTTACGACTATAAAATATTATTATTATTATTATTAAATATTAAACAAAATGACTATTATAATATGTAAAACTAAAACTGTAAAATTAAAAAAGTATATTAATTTTGTATTTAAGAAAATAATAATATAATAATATACATTTTATTTGAAGTGTAACTGTCTTTGAAATATTTATGGCTGCATGATTTGGGGAAATCTAGTTGCGATCTTTCTGATAATTGTGATTGTGATTACAAATGCAACAAAATGTGTTTATATATCAATATGATTTAACATACTAAGAAAAATAATAACACTTATGAAATTTTAAAAACTATAAAATACTATATATATAAATTATTATTATTAAATATTAAACAAAAATAATATTATCATACTCTACTGTAAAATAAACTAAAATATTTATATTGTATTTAAGAAAAGTAATAATATACTGTATACTAACTAGTGATGTCAATTGATAAAAAAAAAAAAAACGAATTAATCGCACATTTTTTCTGAAAATAATCACGATTAATCCCACACTAATACTAACATTAATTTTATTTTAAAGTATAACTGTAAACTAAACGGTAATTTAGCTATAAACTATATAACTAAATTACAATACTAATATTTATGGCAGTCTTCATTTTTTAAAATTTGCAAACGTTAAACCATCAAACCATTATTTTAAGTGGAAAACACTTAATTATTAATGAATGATTATTATTATTATCATGTGTAAATGAACACAGCGCAGAAATTCTATGTAACATTTGTGCAGAGTAAACATTAAATGTAAACAAAAGACAAATTCAATTCAGACGTAGTAAATAGTTCAAATTTACTATCGCAAATATTTCTAGCTCATATCATATAAAGATTGTATTTGTAAACAAGAGGCGACGCTTCGAAATGATGCAATATGGAGGACGAGCGTGCAATCGCTTCAGTCCGCTCAGAACGGATCTACTCAGAAATCCTGTAAAAGTTATATTCTTCAAATAAAAAGTCTCGGGATTGGAGAAGACAAATAAAGTTGTGTTGTTTTTTCCTTCTCAACATTTATCTGCTTTAATTTCTTTGATGGTTTTCAGGACTGGTGCCAGGCCATGGTTTGGGGAGAGACTCGGGTCAAGTAAGTAAATTACAGTAAAATGGAAGGTCTTCCTCATCAGACTTTTACAGGCTTACTGTCAGCCTGGATTACTGCATAGAGGAAAGAGCTTTCATACACGTTTACACCTGTGTCGAAAATGGGCAGCAGATCAGGGAGCGTCACGGCGGTCAGGAACCATCATGTGATCAGAGATGTTCATTTAGACCGCCTCTGACTGATGGACATAGATTGACCAGCTTGGAGATGATTATGAGTTCAGAGCAAAACGGAAAGAAAAACTGTGATTTCTGGTGACTGAACACACTGTAAAAAATGACTGTGAATTTAACGGTAAAAGACTGTAAAAATGCTACAGTAAAAGCCTGTTAAATGGTTAACGGTAAATTCCCCTACTATATACGGTGAAAAACTGTATTGGACATCAATTTTACGGTAGTATACCGTTTTTGGAAGTGAAAAATACCGTATAATTTACAGTGAATAACCGTAAATTGACATTCCCAGAATTCCCTGCGTTACATTTAAAATGTGATGTTTTTTTGTTGAAATAACTGTTTCTTCTTAGTTTTGTCTTATCAGTTTTGTATATTAGAGTTGTGTGTTACACCTAATGTTGTTAAATGAATGTTTATTGCATGATTTCAGTTTCATGTGTGTTACCGTGATGGTGTTTGGTGTTCACTCGTGTGCATGCCCAAGGTCAGCCCTTGTGCTGGGCTAGGTGCCCGTGTGTAGTGATTCCCCCTTCGGGTGATCCCACATGTGTATTCTTCCACGGTACGGCTCCCCTCTCGGTGAGCCCGTGTCTTTCCCTGGCAGTCGTTCACTGCCATCTCTGCAGTGTAGTGATCTCACCCCAGGTGGGTTGAGTCTACCGCAGAGACTTCCATATGTAGTACTGCCCTGGGCCAGTCCATATGTGTAATTCCACATAATACCTCCTATGTGCGGGATGTGGCTTCCGTAGCGTCCCCACTGGGTACGCTTTCCCAGTGTTATCCAATGTACCACTGTATGGAACAGCAGTGGCGGTCACCTCTGCCTAGCCGCTGTCCTATCTTCCGCCCCAGCTGGTGTGGGGGGACTTGCCGGCTTCCGCAGGGCACTGGAGGGGGTCCGCAATAGTGGCGTTTTCCATACGGATCCCAATTCGTCAGGCACTGACGTAACGTTGAACGTGGCTGACTGAATGGGAACGTCTAGGTTACTTGTGTAACCCTCGTTCCCTGAAGGAGGGAACGGAGACGTTACGTTCCGTTGCCACAGTTGCTGTACCACCGCTGTACGGCCGGGGCACGTAGTCTCGGCTCCTCAGCGAAAAACTGATGTGCGTTTGCACGCGCTCTCCTTTTATATCCGCGCTGCGGGGCGGGGTGCGCGTGGCGAAACACGCACGCCAACTGTCATTGGCTTGTTTAGTTAACACTCGAAGGTGATTGGGCTCTCGGGCGAGATCCCAATTCGTCAGTCACTGACGTAACGTCTCCGTTCCCTCCTTCAGGGAACGAGGGTTACACAAGTAACCTAGACGTTTTTTACCGTAAATTTTACGGATTTTTTTTTTACAGTGCACGTTTAGTGAAAGCAAACTATAAAATCATTTTTAAAAAGTGCACACCCAGCTAACAGGGAACGTTCTCAGAATGTTCCGGCAAGGTTCTCTCAAAGTTATGAACAAACATTCTTCCAGTAACATTAATAGAACCTTTGTTAGGTTATCTGGTCTTTAACGATGTTCTCAAAAAGTCAGCACAAAAATGCTATTTATACATTGTGCATGGAATGTTTTTCTAAAGCTTTTTTAACAAGTTTCAGATGGTTTAGACCAGTGTTTCTCAACCAGGGGTCCGTGGACCCCTAGTGGTCCTTGACGTAAGGCCAGGGGGTCCGTATAAAGTATGAATTTTTGTATACATTTTATATATTTTGACATGACATGTTCCCATGAAAGAAAAATCCAATATAGCTGATGATATGGCCATGATGGTCAACTAACTTGAATTATACTTGACTGCATTTGGTCCTCACAGAGACACAAATGATACGAGTCAATTTTGTTCTGGGGGTCCTTGAGGATGGTTCTGAGTTGGACTGGGGTCCGGTACGCCGAAAGGTTGAGATTCACTAGTTTAGACAACATGCAAAGGTATCTTTTCTAATGTTAGAAAAATTATAAAATGGTTTGTTAATGTTTGTACAGCCAAGAAAAAACTGGAACTGAACTTTCATCATTTATTAAATGAATGAACCTTATAATTCCATGAATTTAATATTTGTGATCTGAATAATAATTTGCAAACATTTGAAAGTCACTTTTGTAAGCTTCAGAAGCTGCCCAAGTGTTGTGTGTAAATGTCTATTTACACATGTTTACTAGCATTTATATTTATTAGTTTTTTTTCTGGCCAAGATACATTTTTGTTGTAAACAGTGAAGCTCAATTAAATATCTTTTTGAAATTAAAATTATATTTAGTTTCAACCTCCATATACCAAAATATATTTCAAACGTATTTCAGGGGCAAGAAAATACATTTCTATATTTCATTGAAGAAAATACATATCTTACAGATGCTAAATGTTATGTTTTCACACGCGTTATATACATCAAAGATTTTCTACAAATGTGACATGAATGTATTTTCTGCTGAAATATACAGAGGGAAAATATATTTTCAAATGCTTTTTAAAATGTATTTTCAAAAATATACAAAAAATGGTAGAAAATATATTTATGTAAATATATTTAAGCACATATTTTTTGGTAATTTTTGTATATTTTGAACTACTTTGAAATCTTTTTTTTTCTTTCAATAAAAAAAATGAAAGCTTTCAGTATCAAATGTAGTATTTTATAACAAAATATATAAACATTTATCAAAGATTTGCTTGTTTGCATGTCGGACAAAATTGGGGTAATGGGCAAAAATCTAGCTGTGTCGATCAGTTTATTTTTCAGCTGACCTTGCGCTGAAAAAATTAAGCGTGTTAATGTGTTCAGATAACTACACACATTGTGGACTCATTATGCGTAATGGGGTTATGCATGTAAACGCACTCAATGTCTATTCAAACAAGAAAAAGAGTCAGTGCTCACTAGCTCTACAATTTACAAAATGACAAACGCTTGCTTTCAACAAAGAATTGAAAGATTAGACATTAAATGCCCGTAGGCAATACTGAAATATATAAAAATGTATAATTGCTTCGCTTAGACTTATTACATTTGTGATAATTGTTTTATCACTATATATGGACTAACATTGCTGCAGTTCATTGTTTGTTCAGTGATGTAAGACTGTAAGGAAATGTGGTTCTGATTTAATTTAATGATCAATAGCGATTACTCACGGATCCATCAACTCAGTATTAGTATGTTTGAGATACTTTTTTAGACCTTTGTTTCCATTTTACTCCTATAGTACACAGTATTTATTATACAGACATTTATATTTTTCTGTTTTCTGACATGTTCAGAAGTTCGCGGCTGTTGGATCACTCTCCCTGTTATTTACTTTCTTAATCACGTCTGATCCTCATCTCTCATGCCTCTTGTTTCATCTTGTCAGAAGCTCCTCGTCTGCCCTATTCTTCATGATCTCAACCTGCCCTTTTTCTTCCACTTGTCTCTTTCTGCCTAAAATCCTCCCTCGTTCATTCAGAGCCGTGCGTCTGCTTATTATGCCATTAGTCGTCCCGCTCCTGCACGAGACAAAAACCAGTCCCTCTTCAATCTAAAGAAAGTCCTGGGTTTCTTCCCCTCCTTCCTGGCTGCGGCTGAAATTACCCGGCGACGCGTGCCTGCGTTTCTAATTGCACCGGCCGTCCCCGGAGACGAGCCCCTCCCCCCGGCCTAATGAAAAGCCTCGGCCTTAATTACTCCTGCTGAACGCTGATTGTTATTGACAAAACTCCTGTGGCTCGGACAAACGGCTCTAGATTAACTCCATTACAGGCAGCGCTCCAAGAGGAAGAACACAGCGATAGAGGGGGAAATCGCCATCTGACAATATAAAGTGAGGAGGGGGACGAGACATCTGAGACGCGTCGTGTAACTCTCGTTCTCTTAAAGGCTAACCCTTTAAGAGAACCACCCAAAAATGAAAATTAGCCCATAAATTACTCACCCTCAAGTCATCCTAGGTGCATATGACTTTCTTCTTTCAGACGAATCCAGTCGGAGTTATATAAAAAAAAATTATTTGATCTTTCAAGCTGTTTAATGCCACTCAGCGGGTGTTGCATGCATCAGTCCAAAAGAAGTGAAATAAAAAGCACCCATCCATAAAAAAATACGTCATCCGCCCGGAGCTGCTTCCGTGTATAACTGCTGGTGCAAGCTACATTAAAGTGATTATTATGTTTTGAATATGGATATTTTTCTTACAAAAATGCATCAATTCGCTACAGGAGGCATTTGTTCAGCCCCCGGAGCCGTGTGAGACACTTTTTTGTTAATAGATGTGCGCCTTTTATTTAACTTCTTTTGGACTGAAGCATGCAACACCTGCTGAGTGGCATTAAACAGCTTGAAAGATCAAAGACCATGTTTAATATAACTCCGACTGGATTCGTCTGAAAGAAGAAAGTCATATACACCTAGGATGACTTGAGGGTGAGCAATTTATGGGCTAATTTTCATTTTTGGGTGAACTAACCCTTTAATTGTCCGGCTCCTCGTTCTACTCAAAGCGTTCATTTGTTGGAGTATCTCGTCGCGGATGCTTTTGTGCGTCTGTCGGTGTTTAAAGCCGAACTCTAAATATGGGATTGAGGGACGCCGCGTGTGTTTCGCCAACAGTGGGGATTTTTGGACGACTGCGATTGTTTGATTCACTAAGGTACATAGACTGTTTAAAGCCGATACAACGCAGCCAATATCAACGAGTGTGTGTTTAAACACCTGACGGTCATGAGAGCTTTGAGAGTGGAGTCATGTTTGTCTCCGCAGTGATTAATAATGTATGCTTTATGTAGAAGATGCATAAACACAGTATAGATTTAACCCTGAAAAGCCTGACTTATGAAACAATAGTTAGAAAAACATTTTTTTTTTAAACGGAACAGAACCTTTAGATAAAATATTTAAAACAAAAAAGTTCGCATATTTGATCCATCAGGTTTTTATGGCTCATATAGTCTGATATAGTGAGAATATGGAGGGGAAAAACAGCTCAATTTTATTCAGACACTCAAAACTAATAAAAATATGCTATTTGCTGCAGATGCTGATATTTATATGATAAAATTCTGATGCTTGTGATGTAAATCAATGAGATCTTTATAACAGTGCAGCAGATACTGACATAAAATGATCTAAATATCAGTCGTCGCTCTATATCTCCAGTAATCTGTCTCAGTGAGATGAGACTGAAATGCTCCAAACATATAATGCAGTGATTGAGAGCTGAAGAAATAAAGGCTCCTCAGAAGATGTGAGATGTTCTGGAGGCTTGTGAAGATCATTCCTCCGCTGAGGAACAGTGAAAGTAAAGCTTCTGGAAACAAACGCTCCTCAAAAGATCCTGAGGATCAGATTTGAGATTCTAAAACATGATTGATGGAGAATCAAGTAAAGCTGAGCTGCTTCAGTCCAGTAAGAGTTCATCTGGAGATATTACTGCAGTTATTCTGACCTTTACTTGATCAAAATCTGAAGCTGGACGTTTCTACAATTACACTAAAAGAGCTTTTACTGCAACTCTAAACTATCAAACAGACGACCTGGAGGAGATTGAGTGTTTAACAACAAAGTTTGATAATTTATAAATTAGTTTTAAAGGGTTTACAACTAATCACTCAGCCAACAATAATATTCTTATCAGTAATTTGTTATATTTCAGGTCAGTATTTCCATTTAGAACAGTGTGTCCTATACGTGAAACCTCAGATACTTTATTAATGCGTTCATGCGTATAGGCATGTGTGCCAAATATATGTCTTGTGAGCATTGGGAAATGTGGGGTTTTATGCAATTAAGAGATTAATGAATGAAGAAATTACATGAAGAAATACAGTAACTCTCTTGATGAGCGAGATTTCTACTTGCATGTTATTGTAGGTCTATGAAAGCACACACACACACACACACACACACACACACACACAGTCCATGTGATTCGTATCTGGTTCAGAACACACTGCTCCTCTTGTCTGTGCCAATCCAATCTGACAGTGGGATGCTGCATGTCTGTTCTGACCTGAACATCACGCACCACAGGAATCTCTGCATTAAAGCGCTCAACTCGCTCTGCGCTCAGCTTAAAACACTCACAGGACTCCACAGAAAACACCGGATCTGCCCGTAGGTTTTAACAGCATTAAATAACCCCACAATTTTCTGTATCTTTATTTAGTATTGCCAATACCTTTGTTAAATGGATTGTACTTTTTTTTTTTTTTTTACAAAAATAAAAATAGTTCCAATCAAAACCACAGTAGAACTGTTGTGAGTCTCCAGTTTTGTTACTGAATGAATGAGTTGATGATTCATTGACTCATTCATAAAAACAGTCACTAGCTTTGTTTCCAAATTAATCAGCTGTTTAAATAAATCAGTTGAGTGAATGATTCAATGTCTCACTCATTAAGACAGTGACTTGCTGCCACCTACTGGCTTTTAGTTCCATATTTAGAGTATCAGTTCATAAAAAAAATTTAAATAAATAAAATAATAACAAATAAAAATTTCAATACCCATTTTTTTTCATATGTTGAATCTAAATATTTCATTCTAAAGCTACTTTTTTGTAATGTTAATCTATTTAACACAATAATGGCTTTAAATGATCTTTTGGGGGAAACCTTTTAGCCAAAAATACACTTTGTAACATTTTCATCTTGAAAAACATTGTTTTAAGCAACATGAAGACCACTGGTCTTGAATTTTTTTTTTTTGGTCAACCTGCCCCTAAACAACATGAAAAAACTAGCCTAACTGTGATCGCTTGCATTACATATCAGCACAGATCGCCTTGTTTTGCTTTCGGCCAAAATGAGACACAATGTGGACCAGATTGTGTACCGCTGATCAATGTGAAATCTTTTGGTTTGTCCATTTCTTCTGTGCTGTAGTGAGAAGCGACAGTGATGTAAAGACGCTATTTCATCCGCTCTTGCTGTCGTCTGGTCAGTGTGGTCATCTTATCATATGTCTCTGTAACAGTAAACCTCTTATAGGCGATCAAATGGATTGATTACTGTAACGTTGCCGCTGGTGCCACACCATACATCACCATGTCCATGTCACGATAATGTCAATATGCACACTGTCTTTTTATTGACAGTTGGCCATGTATGGTTCAATGTGTCTCATTCTCAGATCATGTGATGAAATAAGTTTATAGTGACATATGTCTGAAAGTTTGCTTTATATGAAAATATGAGTGATGTTTGCGCTCACTACTGATAGAGTAGAGACATTTTCTGTAAAGCTGCTTTGAAAAGGACTAAACAAAGATACACTTGACTTGACTACTGTGTTTTATTCCTATCTGGAGCACAGATCTGCTCACCATGGTTTACTGCTCACTCAGTAAAAACTGATACATATTATTGTAGGTTTTCTATGTGAATATATATATTAACATGTAATTTATTGCTGTGATTAAAGCTGTATTTTCAGCATTATTACTCCAGTTTTCCGTGTCACATGATCCATCAGAAATCATGCTAATATGCTGATTTGCTGCTCAAGAACTGATGAAAACAGTTGTGCTGCCAAATATTTTTGTGGAAAATGTGCTTCATGGATGCTTCAGGATTCACAGATGAATAGAAAGTTCAAAAGAACAGCATTTAATTGAAGAAGAAATGTTTTGTTACATTATACATGTCTTTACTGTCACGTTTGACCAATTTAATGCATCTTTGATGAATAAAAGCACTCATTTATTTCTTCCTTTTTTAAAAATTAAATCTTAATTACTCTTAATTACTATGATGAGGCACAAATCAGCATATTATACTGATTTCTGAAGATCATGTGACACTGAAGACTGGAGGAATGATGCTGAAAATACAGCTGCGCATCACAGAAATACATTACAGTTTAACAGAGATTCACAGAGAAAACAGCTGTTTTATAACTGCATTTATTCAGCAATCACAATCGCAAACAATATAGTCAAGACCCATGTTTGGCTTTATTACAGTTCATCAGCGAGGGACTGATTGCAGATTTAGTGTGCAGCAAACGGCGTGTGAAAGAAAACAGACTGGCTGAATCACACTTTCATTTGAGCAGAGTATCGCAATAGACTTACATGTTCGTAATGTAGAGAGAGTGTGTGTGAATGGTTGCCATGTTGGGAAGATTAAGTAAAGCACTCGGCAGAAAATGTATCGATTTAAGAGAAAAGATCTGATTGATGGATTTAGACTCTTGACATCTGGCAACCCCAAGCAATAAAGATATAGTGGAGGCTTGTTACCAATACAAGATAATGGTAATGTCAAAAGAAAACAACGTTTCCAGGATAAATAACTAGTCCAAAATCACAGGCAATTATTCTTAATCGAGATAAGCAGAAATCATGATTGTGATTAAAATACGATGAATTGTGCAGCCCTAAAAAATGCTTCAATTTGAATATGGTCCTTAAAAATAAAAAATTTAGCACTGCAAGTTTAAAAACCATATTCAATTTATGTTTCTGCATAAAATGCAAACTTGAGGAAAAAAAGAAAAGTATATAATCTAATGAATCCAATGAATGTAGAAGAGTCAAACAGATTGACACACTGTGTTCAAGCGTCAGTGAATAGTGAAGGGTGCGGCATCAAGGATATCTTACATAAACACTAACGTCTCTCATCTGAATATTTATCTTCATGATTATAGATGTTACGATTGTCGTAGCAAATCAAAACTGTCTAATATTGTCACAAATGGCATATCAATACCAGAGAAATCTGCTGAAAATTATTTGAGGCTGCAAAAATCAAAAGAAAGTTCAGCTCCACTTGAAGCCTTTATGTATAATACATTATATAGATTTAATGCGTTATAATCGTTTCATAAATAATTGTTACCAAAATAAGACACGTGTGACAATGAATAGATAAATATTATAATGGATTATAACGGTGCTTATAAAATTCATGCGATCATACAACATGTGCATTGCATGTCATAATGAATGCATTAAAATACTTTTATAATGCATCATATGTAAAAGCTTGTGTTACAGCAAGATTCTGGTGGAATGAATAATTATAATTCCATCTTCTGAATACTTCACATTTATAGACATCACAAACATACAGCGAATGGAACACAAGCATTTGAAATAGAAAGAGCCTTATTTATTTGACTCCAGCCTATAAATAATTAACATTGCAGAGTGTAGGTCATGATGGGGTTACACTCAGCTTTTTTAGCTGTGGAGTCCAGGGCCAGGAGTCCAACCTGAGCTTTCCTTGATCCCATACAAATCATGTCGTCAGGCCAAAACTCTGACGGACGACCAGCCCTGCATGTCAGTCAGTATAATTGGATATAATTTATAACTTAAAATATATTAATATAATAAAATATTCATATTTTATTTGTTATTTTCAGTTTTTACTTTAGTTTTAGGATTTTTTTAAATTTTTTAATTATCTTTTTATTTGATCAGATAATTTTTTTTTTTAGATTGTATTCATTTTCATTTTAGTTTTAGCAGTTATACTAAGTTTTATAACTGCTATAAAACTTTTTTATAGCAGTTTTACTACAGGTTTACTAGTTGAGTAGTTTTACTACATGAAAATGAGAAATGATTGAAAACGATCATAATTGGAAAAAAATATTGGAATTAAAATAAAAATACAAACTCCACACTGTCAGCGAGCAGCGTGACTTGTCGAAACGGCATGGCTGCATTTAGAGGAAAGAGCAGCGAGAGCGCAGGCCTCCTTTAGACAGTCTGTTTCTCTGACTGATTTAATTGTAAGTGCGGGTGATGCTGGGTTCAAGGCCGGGGGTCAAAGGTCAACCTTATTTTCTCGCCCTGGTTTCCCGTGCCCATGGAGATGGGGTCAGCGTGTCAAATTAAATCTCATTGCAGCGTTTCACTGCCTCTTGTGTCATGTATATTCAACGCTGCGGCAGGTGCCACCACCTCTGGAAATTCATAGAAAGGTTAACGGCTAAAATAAATAATAAAAAATAGCTCCTTGTTAAAACACTGACCTTGTGAAAAAAAGGCCTGTGCCAGAGAGCGTGTGATGGCTGTGTCCCGAACGCTGCACAGAGACTCGCCGGATATCAGCGGAAGCTCGCCGAGCGCTACATATGACGCCTTTAGTGAGTAAATACAGCTCGTTAGTCAGCGACTTGATGAAGAACTTCAGCTGACGTGTAAGAATGATCTGACCGATGCAAGTAACACGCTTATTCAGCTCAGACGTACTAAAGAAAACACGTTTGTGTCTGTGGAAAATTAACCATCAGTTGTTTATCTGGGATATTATTTGGTGGAAGTATGTGGGATATTTATTGCAGTAAAACATCAAAACAAAACAACATCACAATGACTTGTGCTTTTAGTCACAAAGGACTGTGGTTTGTCATCTTGAATCAGCACTGATAATAAATGTATGATAAAACGGCATGTTGACAAATATAGATGAAGTCCCTTACATTATATTGTTTGCTTGTCTTGTCATTTAAGAACAATGCTCTTATTTATAGTATGGGCCTGACAGGAGACAAATCAAGCTTGTGAAAAGCAGGAGGCTGTTACTGTATTGACTTCATTCCTTCTCAGAGTCAAACCTTTAGCGTTTGTTTAGAGCTGCTGAATAAAGATAAATGCGTGTGCACCTTTCTGCACATTCATTTAATTGATTAACAGCCATATATTAGAAACAGCAGCATGCAGGGCAATGCATTTAGGCTTTATTTCGAAACTTCAAGGGGAGCTTAACCCCAGGTCAAAGGTCACGCTGAAGGTGACACTTAGCATAATTGCATAAATGTCTGAATGGCTTTATGTTTGCGCTCTGCAGAGTTTCTTCAGCTGCCACAGCTCCAGCACTGCATTATGTGAGTCTGATGCGACTGAAAATATGTCAAGTATGACATCTGGCACTAAAATATCTCATGACTGTCCATAAACATGAAACAAAATGATTCTGGGCCCAGTTTTTTAAATCCACTGAACAATTGCAGTTCCTTGAAGATTTCCAGCACATTTAAGGAAGACCTCAAAACAGCTCTGCTCTACTGTTTGAACTACAGGATTGCTGTAGAAATATAATTTAGCGACATGCAAAGTGGAGCCAGTGGAATTCTTGCCATTCCTTCATGTTCAGTGCTGCAGAGTGATATGACTTTCTGTTGTGCGGTGTGTTTAACCCTGTCCCGCTGTGTCAGGTGGAGTCAAGGACCCGTTCACTTCCTCGGGCCGATCTCCTCACGTCTGCTTTTGTTCACGGTCAACCCATTTAAATTCATGCTGAGTGGAGCCCACCGAGCTTCATGTTCCGTTCGGCCCTAATCTGATTCCAGCCGCTCACACTAACAGAATTTACCCGCTGTAATAGAATTGCACTACCGCCTCAGCGCTGGACACCAGTTCACTGAAGATCTCAGAAACCCTCAGCTTTGCTCTGAAGTCTATGATTCTTAACAAAGTGCTGTTATGGACCCAAGCGCAGATACTTCCCCAGCAAAAAACCTGAATGCAATAGGTCTTCAACTGTACTGGATCATGCTCCAAAACCACCGTCAGACTAGTCTAGCAATAGTGAATCTGAACATTAAACACACCTATTTGATCAGGATTGACTAGATTTACTAAATTTCACAATTAAAGAAAGGAAGAAAGAAATACAAAGAAACAGCAACATTGAATTAACCCCTTAGCGGTCAAAGATCGGCGACGGCCCCAGATTATTGTTGTTTCACTTTAACAGCACGTTAATCATCACACTCTCACTTGATCTGGACAAACTGTGCATCAGTAGAAAGATTAAAGACTCTAGCTTCGATAGTTGACCACTGTTTTGATAAAACATCTGATGACAATTAGCCGCTCCCTGGGCTGTCTCTGTGTGTTTACTCTTTACTCATATGGTTTGTACGTGATTTTCTTGAGATTTGGGGTATTTTCATAACAATAATGAATGTGTACATCTGAAATGCTAATTTGTGCAGTGATATAAAAGGCTATAAAATAGTAGTGGTCGACCGATATGGGATTTTTAATGGCCGATGCCGATATTGAGAAATCAATTTGGCCGATATATATATGTGATAACAGTAAATGAGAGACATGCAGAAAATTGGTGAAACTAAATAAACATTTATTATGCATAAATATTTATTAAAAAAACAAATTAAACATTTAAACAATTGAGGTAGCATTTAGTGCAGCCTTTCCTTTTCTTTTGCCGAAACATCTAAAAACTAAAGAAATATTTATTACTTAAACTTAAACAATTAGAATGTAAACAACAGAGGTAACACTTAAATGAACCAGGTTTAGTGCAGCCTTTCCTTCTTGTTGCTGAAACATCTACGAAAATATTTAGAAAACCTAAACAAAATGTAAACAAATGAGGTAACACTTAAATTAACATAATTCAAACAATACCTGCTAATTTGTGCAGTGATATAAAAGGCTATAAAATAGTAGTGGTCGACCGATATGGGATTTTTAATGGCCGATGCCGATATTGAGAAATCAATTTGGCCGATATATATGTGATAACAGTAAATGAGAGACATGCAGAAAATTGGTGAAACTAAATAAACATTTATTATGCATAAATATTTATTAAAACAAATTAAACATTTAAACAATTGAGGTAGCATTTAGTGCAGCCTTTCCTTTTCTTTTGCCGAAACATCTAAAAACTAAAGAAATATTTATTACTTAAACTTAAACAATTAGAATGTAAACAACAGAGGTAACACTTAAATGAACCAGGTTTAGTGCAGCCTTTCCTTTTCTTTTGCCGAAACATCTAAAAACTAAAGAAATATTTATTACTTAAACTTAAACAATTAGAATGTAAACAACAGAGGTAACACTTAAATGAACCAGGTTTAGTGCAGCCTTTCCTTCTTGTTGCTGAAACATCTACGAAAATATTTAGAAAACCTAAACAAAATGTAAACAAATGAGGTAACACTTAAATTAACATAATTCAAACAATACCAAAACTTCAATTAATATAATTTTTGTGCAGCTTCTTCTGTCTGCTGCAACATTTACATAAATAAATGGCGAAACACTTAAACAAACAAAATGTCAACAAATGCAATGAGGTATTTTAATAAATAAATGCTTTGGTGAAGTTGAAAGCAGCCCTGTTTCACAGTCCACTTTTTTGGTTAACACAAACTCAATTATTTTTACAACAAAATGTAGACTAAAGTGTTCACAGCATTACTGGTCCCTTAATGGCGCTTTCCCACTGCATGGTACGGCATGGTACGGTTCACTTTTGGGGGGTTTTCCACTGGGTACAGTACCTGGTACCTGGTACTTTTTTTAGTACCACTTCGGTTGAGGTTCCAAGTGAACCGTACCGTTACCAAAACATGACGTGTAAACTCTGCTGATCACAGATTGGCCGGAGAGAATCGTCACTACCTGCGTCACTGAACTTGCGACACAAACACAACAGAACCGCTAGATTTAAATCAGCACAGCCAGCGAAGGACCGAACGCAACCGTTTTGAACGAGCGCACCTTTTTTTTAACAACCAGAAAGTTTTGTTGTCTGTTGCAGAAGAACAGACGTTCCTCTCATTGATAGCAGAGGAGCGGATCCAGCGAGAGCTTGATGGGGCGACCCGGAATGAAAAAGTTTTGTTTAGGAGTCGTGGCAGTAGAGGCGGCGCAACTATAACGACATGTGAATAATCTCGCCCACTCTAAAGCGGTACTAAACTGCAGTGGAAATGCAAACCGTGCCGAGCCGAACCGAACCGAACCGTGCCGTGCCGTACTGAGCCGTGCCGAGCCGAGTCGTACCATGCAGTGGAAAAGCACCATTAGCCAATAACTGGCTCCCTGAGGTAAAGGTTCAGTTCTTCTGTGATGTTCACTCTCGCTTCTGGAGCAGCTTGAGCTTTGAGGATGTTGGCATAAATTTGATCGACAATGCCAGTGGGTTCATTTGCCTCTCTCCTTGATTGTTTAGGAGGACTTGTTGGCCCTTGGCCTTCCTTTCTGGAAGTGGCTTCTGGATGCGCTGAGGCAGTGGCATGTTCCTCCACTATCCACTGTTTGGCTTTATCCAGTGTGTCTG
Source organism: Sinocyclocheilus grahami (assembly GCF_001515645.1). Lineage (NCBI taxonomy): Eukaryota > Metazoa > Chordata > Actinopteri > Cypriniformes > Cyprinidae > Sinocyclocheilus > Sinocyclocheilus grahami. The sequence continues at coordinate 776,132 of NW_015505692.1, forward strand.
CTGCTGTAAACATATGGGCTTTAAAACGAGGACCCAGCAGGGCTGCCAGCACCAAACCTTTTTTCCAAGCTCTGTAGCATTGTCTGCCTCAGTGTTTGCATTCCTCTTGTTGTGGGACCCTCTACTTGCAGGAGCATTTTCAGCACAGCAATGCTTGGAATAATGCACGAGGAAGATGCTTCAGCTTTGCTCATTCCAAGGGTGACTTCTTCAATGGGACCCAGTGTCTCTACCAGATTTGAAATTATATCCCAATGATCTGCAGTTGGGCATGACATTTTCCCATGTTCCCCTGCATAAACACTGAATGCACACTTCTGCCTCAACATTCTTTGCAGCATGTGCAGAGTGGAGTTCCACCGTGCTGGCACAGCTTGAATTATGGCATTATTTGGAAGGCCAAGCTCTTCTTGTATTGCCTTCAGACGTTGCTTTGCAAGCACAGAGTGACTGAAGTGTGTTGCACATGTCCTCAACTTAGCAATGATATCCCCAGCCACTCTCTGGCTGCCGATGCCATCATTCACCACAAGTTGCAACGTATGAGCACAGCAGCTGAAGTCTGGCATTTCTGCCAGTCGCATGCCTTTCACAACATTTGCACCACCATCTCTGAGCACAAGCACTACTCTTTCTCTTGAAATTTGCCACTGGTCAAGCATGTCAAGAAACATCTGGCTAACGTATTCCCCAGTATGACAGCCGAACATGGCCTTAACATTCAAGATGACTTGTTTTCTTTCCCAGTTCTTGTCAATAAAATGACAGGTGAGACTCATCAGATTCAGCATCCCCAGATTGATGCCATCATTCACCACAAGTTGCAACGTATGAGCACAGCAGCTGAAGTCTGGCATTTCTGCCAGTCGCATGCCTTTCACAACATTTGCACCATGAGCACAAGCACTACTCTTTCTCTTGAAATTTGCCACTGGTCAAGCATGTCAAGAAACATCTGGCTAACGTATTCCCCAGTATGACAGCCGAACATGGCCTTAACATTCAAGATGACTTGTTTTCTTTCCCAGTTCTTGTCAATAAAATGACAGGTGAGACTCATCAGATTCAGCATCCCCAGATCAACAGTCTGTGGTGAAAGCTAAACGGGAGCCAGAATTCTTCGGTGCAATCAAAGTTTTCATCTTATCTGTTACTTTTTTGTGCACACTGTCAAGCATGTCTGTGCGGTAGTACTTTTCTTTGTCCACAGCCAACAACCGTTGAAAGCCAACATCTGAAACCACAGTAAAAGGCTGATTGTCTGTGGCAATCATGTCTGTTATTAATGTGTCAATAACTTTTGACCTGGGATCAGAGTTTTGCCATTTTCTTCGAGTATCAAAAATATGTGTGAGTGTTGTCTGGACTTTGCTCACTGAGGCAGAGCTAGAAGCAGCATCTCTTTTCTTCTGTGCTTCCTCATACACAGATGCATGGCGATATTTAAGGTGACTCCACGTTTGAGGTGTTTTTTTTCTTTGCTGTTGCACCTCCCATTTTTACGGTGACATTGCAAATGTTACATTTTGCATTCCCTGGTGATGGTTCCGTAAAATACTGCCACAGGGGATTTGTTTTCTGCCCAGCCATCTATCAGAATGAAAAACAAAAAGCATTTTAGTTCAAACTGTTTTGTTTAATTTTATATTTCAGTCACATAATTAATTACTGCTGCTTACTGAAGGTTAAAGATAACATTCATAATTAATGAACAAATTAATATTCTTAAATGTCAAAAATAGTATGCGTAATTCCATGTATTTGATGTACAATACATATATAGTTTTACAGAGCAACAGGTTGTTTTAATTATAGTATGGGATAGTTTGTTAATAATAAAGATTTATGTCTCTGATCTGTTTTGTTTTGCTTGTCTGTTTCATTGTAAAAAAAATAATACAAGCCCGAAGGCGTATAATTACATGCTTGGATACCAGCATATAGCAGCATTAAATAAGACCGGAACATATGAAAAGGTATACTACACGCGACATTACGCCAATCATGGGCAATTAAATATAGCAGATATTCCTGAATAAACATATAAAGGAATTCAAACGTATTATTATTACTTACCATAAAGTTCTCGTGTTGACCCAGCTTTCATTCTGGTGTGCACCGGCTTTTGAGTCCACCGCAAAACACATCTTGTTTAGAAGTACACGAAACAACGCGCATGTCTGAGGAAGACCCAGTCGTGGGATTTCAGATCGTTTGTGAGGTAAGCATGTCTTTTTTTTGTTTCAATTTGTTTATATCACGTCTGTGTCTCCCACCGGAGCTGCCGCTGGGCTGCGGATCTGATGTCTCATGGTACTTTTGAATAAGACTTTTGAAGAGTGTTATTGTATGTAACACAACGTAGCATCACGTTAGAAAGTGAATGACGATTGGTCATTTTACTGTCTGTCAGGTGCTGGATTCACATCTGAGTGGCGTGTCTTAAAGAGGAAGCATAAATGCACGATATGGAAATCATCGGCCACACGGAAAGACTTATCGGCCGCGGCGATATCGTTTTCACTGTATTTTTGATCAAATAAATGCAGCCTTGGTGAGCAGAAGGACTTTTGAATGGTAGTGGTAGAAGATAAAAGCTGCATTCTTCTAATGCAGTGAGCCTTTCATATTTGAGTCTCATAGAGTCAGCGGGTTCGTGACAGTCACACACACACACACACACACACTCGGTATCAGATGCCACGGAGGGTGGAGGGGAGATCGGTCAGAGGGCTGCAGCTGATGGGCTGATAAAGGAACTCAATTAACTCCTGACATGCTCTCGTGCTCCTCCCCGTCACGCCGGGCTCATGCAGAAACACTGTTTACTCCACTAACAAACATGTTTAATTTATACTGCATTTGATGTCCATACAGTTTTGTTTTGTGTGTACAGAGCTCTATTTCATGGATGCAAATGAAACGGGGTTCGTCCAGGGCTCCGGGCGAGCGGAGCGAGAGCCCACCGAGGGCCACTTGGAAATGTCTGCCCATAAAAAGGCCCCGGGTTAACAGCTACCGAGGGAATACGGGGCTCAGGCTGACCCTGGGGCCGTTCGCTCGTGCGCATATGTGTGTGTACTCGCTCAGGCCCCTGGGAGCCGTTTTAATCTCGGGCCGCAGCGGAGAGCCGCTCATTCATTAGTGCAGAGATAAACCGAGAGAAGGGAAAAGGTGAAGACGAGCACTTTGTTAAAAAGCGAAGGAGGAATTTGACAAGGATTTATGAGCGACTGATCTAAGGAGGTGGAACACAGCCAATGAGAAATGGACAGAGAGAGAGAGAGAGGAAGAGCGCTTGCTGATCACGATTGTGCCCTTCAAACATCAACAACCGCGCTTCTGTGACGTTCAACATCGTCACTGCAAATTAAGCTGATTTCAATGTAAAAATATCACCAGGGTAAAGTTAACCCTATCTCATCAGTGCTGTCTCTTCTGCAGCCCAACTGTGTTAGTAATGCTCAGGTCATGGGGTCCCAAAGAAATGTGCAGCTTGGATGAACTCAGTCACTTCAGATGATCAAATGCATTCAGGGAAATTATTCCAAACGTAAAGAAACATAACATGTCCATCAATTTCAGGTTGAAATGTATGTGACTTTAACTGAGTTGTAGATTTAATTTTACTAATCTTTTTGTCTATATTACATCCTTTTAAATGGTCTTGTGGTGTGACAAATTAATTTTTAAAAATACTTTTTAATTTTTAAAGGGAGGGGGGGCTTATAAATATAAGCATTCACAGTTCTGTCTATGGACGCTTTTCCTTTTTCTGTATATTTTTATTATTATTTATAATTTATTGTCTATTCTCTCATTTTATGTATGTCTGCACTTTGTTTGTATTTTCTGTACCGGAAGCTCCTAACACCAAGACAAATTCCTTGAGTATGTGAACACACTTGGCAATAAAGCTCTTTCTTATTCTGATTCTGATAATTGACACAGGTTGAAATGTATGTGATTTTAAGTAAAAGCATATTTTTGATTTCATTTTTACTCACCTTTTTGTCTATACTAGCTCATGGATCCTCTGATTAATGATGTTCATCCTTACAAATAATTCCATATCACCTTTTGTTTTTGTATTTTTTTTAATTGACAGCATAAAATTCAAATAACTGATGAAAGTGGTGATGCATCAAGTACCGCTGAAACGTTTGGTATTATTTTCTGTTGCAAAAGAGATTTGTGTAGGCTAACTCCCTCAAAATACATAATTATGCATACAAATATGCATAAAATAAATATTCTATATGTATTTATTTATACATTTTTATAAACATTAAGTTATTTTTTTCCTACAACATCAAAATACATAATTTTCCTGGCATACCATCCATTTTTTCCTGGCATTATAAAGTCGTTCCTGTGGTTAGGGCCAGTGAAAGAGCAACAACTAGTCTGACTCCTCACTGAATGAATGAGACGCCGAGAGTTGAGAAAGAAAGAGAAGGAGTGAAGAAAACAACAAGGTGAGAGGAGACAGATGGATATTGGGTGACGGTGCCCGGTTACTGCAGGAGGAGAGACCGGCCCGGCCCAATTAAACTCCGGGGCCAAGGTTTAAATTTAGTCCGTCTGCCTCGCATCGCCTCTGTGGCCTTCTTCAGACTATGAGCTCACAGCCAGAAACAGATCGCATCCATCGATCCCCGTCGCGTCCTTCCTGAGCGCAGGATATGGAGGAGGAGAAACACGCACGTCACAACTCTAACTAGCGCTCTCCTCCACCACATACATCTCACTCAACTAGGGCTGGGCGATTTTGCAAAAAAAATTAAATCTCGATTTTTGTAGAATGTTTGACCGATTCTCGATTTTTTAACGATTTTTAACTAGTCAACTTGAAAATGCAACTACAACATGATTCAAGTTACTTTTTCTTCATTAACCCTCTAGTTAAAGAAAATTCTATTCCGAGTGCAGCACACATGAAGTTGCCAACATGATGTAAATGTTAAACAAATCACTTGTTAAATATCTTTGCAGAAAAGATGCATAAACTACAAGTACATATTGTACAAACTTGTCTTATACATATTATGAGTTCAGAAATAATACGAGGCAAATTCTTTTAGAAAATCTCAAAAGTCACGGTAAAATTCAAATTCAAAATGACTGAAGGTATAACACCAGAAAACTTTTATTATAACTATAACTATATACAGTGGGGCAAAAAAGTATTTAGTCAGCCACCAATTGTGCAAGTTCTCCCACTTAAAAAGATGAGAGAGGCCTGTAATTTTCATCATAGGTATACCTCAACTATGAGAGTTGTACAAACTTGTCTTATACATATTATGAGTTCAGAAATAATACGAGGCAAATTCTTTTAGAAAATCTCAAAAGTCACGGTAAAATTCAAATTCAAAATGACTGAAGGTATAACGCCAGAAGACTTTTATTATAACTATAACTATATATAACTATAACTATAAATGTTCTGTAAAAACAATGAACAGCAGCTTTCAGCCCGTCACCGTGATGCACACATGAAATATCAGACATACAGTGAGTAGTAGTTCTTTACAGGTTTTTTATTCGATTGCGCTGCTTTTCCATAGTTTTTTCTGTGTAAACATGGATGTGTTTGACTGCAGCGTCTCTTGCATGAAACGGCTGAGTAGTAGTTCTTTTTATTCGATTGCGCTGCTTTTCCATAGTTTTTTCTGTGTAAACATGGATGTGTTTGACTGCAGCGTCTCATGCATGAAACGGCTTTCTAAAAACATTGCGCTCAAGTTAAAAGAAGTTCACTCCCATCTTCTTGCATGTTTTACTTGTTCCACTGCCCGCGTCACATCTTTATCAACACCAAAGCGCATTCTGTGTGAATGACAAATGATCGTTCTTTTCTCTTTACTGTTATCATCGGCATATTGCCAAAGTGTCTTATTCTAACATTTGGTAATATTTCTATTCAAAATGGCGATTCCTCGATTTCTAAAAATAAAATCGTGGCAAAACAATAAATTTGAATTAATCGATAAAATCGGGAAAATCGCCCGGCCCTACACTCAACTGCCAGCTATTAGCCTTTAAGCCCAAGCAAACCCATCTCATGCTCAGAAATGACAGCTTGCTCAAATCAAAGTGAAATCAAAGGAAGAACACCAGACTCCAGACTGGCCTCACAATAATTTCATGTAAACGTACACAGTGTTGGACAGTCACTTACTAAAGGTAACAACACTCAACTGCATTGCTTTTCCACTAACAAGACACGTTTCAAACCAGTGAAGTGTGAGAAAATGCAACATCTCTGTTTTTTGTCACACTTTATGGATGTAAACTGGTCTTATCTTTCAGCAAACTGCATCATGTCAGCGAATTGGTTTATTTGGACGATCCATTTCAATGAACTGGCTCAAAAATAAAAACAATCTTAATTTAATTTAGTTAAAAGCTGCTGTTCATCTTTATAGTCCTGACTTATAAAATGAATGATGGCTATTTATACTTATTTGCCACCTGAGTGTGTGTGTGTGTGTGTGTGTGCGTGTGTGTGTGTGTGTGTACTATATTAAATCAGGAAGTAAAAGGAAATATAATACAAATGCTTATATAATTTAATATAAATAAATAACATAGCACAACATAACAAGAACATACAGTGGGGAAAAAAAGTATTTAGTCAGCCACCAATTGTGCAAGTTCTCCCACTTAAAAAGATGAGAGAGGCCTGTAATTTTCATCACAGGTATACCTCAACTATGAGAGACAAAATGAGAAAAAAAATCCAGAAAATCACATTGTAGGATTTTTAAAGAATTAATTGGTAAATTCCTCGGTAAAATAAGTATTTGGTCACCTACAAACAAGCCACTGTAACTAAAAATAAATAGAAAATAAGTTTTTCTTTCCCCAGAATTAATAATTACATTCAGTACATAATATATAATATAAATGAATATAAATAAATAAAATAACAGCAAAATAACATGACAATAACATAACAAAATAAAATGATAATTTAACAAAAAATAAATTAAACATAATTTTTTTTCTCTCCTCTAAATTATGTATTTTGATGTTGTAGGAAAAACAACATCAGGAAAAAAAACAGCCTAATGTTTACAAAAATATCTAAATAAATAAATATAACGCATATTTAGTTTTCTAATCTAAAATATTTCATCTATTTTACCCCATATTTCCCCAAAGTGATGTGTTTTGAGAGTTACACAAACATCTATTACAACAGAAAAGAATAGATATTAAATATTTCTGTGTGTGTATATATATATATATATATATATTTATTTAAAAAAGATATTGTTGAACAGCTTTAATGTATACTTTCTTGAGTAGTTTGTAGCTTCCCAAGTGATGCGGATTCAAAATAATGTGCACATATACTGTATAATAAAGGAGTGTAAGTCAGGCAGTGTGACGAGTGCGGCGGTGAAAGAGTTAAGATGTAAAAGTGTGTGAGCCCAACGGTAAAGCTCCCTCTTGAATTGAACAGTTCATCATGTGAAAAAGTAGTTCATTCCTCGCGTGGAGCACACTTGGGAAGGTTTTTTTAAAATCGTTCCCCTTTTTTCCCTCTTTACACTAGAAATAATGCATATTCCTCATTTTTCTGCTAAATAATTAGCTGCCAAATCAAATATGCTCCTAATGTAAGACATTCACGTCATCTGAACAGGACTGTCTTATTCTGTGTGCGTATGGCTTGACACATTTACTTGCACAGACACAAATAATAAATATATAAATATACACATAAATATAAACCATGAAGGCCTTTTTTCACACCGTCTTATGTAAATTAACCCTGCAATTGCACATTGCCATAGCAATCCTAAAGCGTAACAAAGAAACGTCAGTCCTGCATTATGAGATGCGTGTGCCACTAAACGAGTCCATCAGCGTTACAGTAACGTGTGTGAATTACAGCTGACGCAATGCATCTGAGCTCATCAAACACAGCTTCAAGACAGAGAAACGGACACGTGGAAGCAAAAGCAACACACACTTCAGCGGATGCTGAGAGAATCATATTTAAAGACGATTCTTGACTTCTTAAATGTATTTGGGAGAAACCACTCTGAGCTAACAAAATACATAATATTATGATTTTATTAGACATTCTCATTCAGCACTTATTTTACGTGTTTTGTAGTGAGGCTGGGTGCTAAAGTTATGAAGTGATAAAGTTATATATAGTTTTGTTTTTTCAGGCTAATGTCAGTATTATGCATGTAAGCTCAGAAATGAATTAAAATGACAATAAAGAGATCATAGATACAACGTGTTTAAAGGAGTCATATGACATTGCTAAAAATAACATTATGTTGTGTATTTAGAATAAAAGTTACGCCGCCTTTCTTTGCGTGAACATTTGGGCGGCGTTATGCAAATCTTCCCACATTGTGAGGTAGACATGTGGGGGCGTGTTAGAACGAGACGTTTTAGGCAGGCGTGGCTGACTCTTAACTTTGATAAAGAATATCTCTTTGGATTTGAGACTTTAGTCTTTGCAACTTCAGGGATCTTATCTATGCACGAACAGCTTGTAACACGCCAACGAGAAAGGACAACTTGAAATCGCATCATATGACCCCTTTAACCAAGTAAATAATTTTCACTTATACGAACCTATACACTAATGCATAATGTGCAAGTAGAGCAACTTTTCTTTTTAACTTGACATGACGACACTTCTATGACCAAACTGAATCAACAGATTCATTTAAACGGACAGTTAAATGAAGTGTTTCTTATTTAACCTTGTTCCAAAAGAGAGTTTAACATGCTTACCAGATAACTAGCTCAAATAACCTTTGTTTGGCTGCGGTCTCACATTTCTGAGGTAGCAGTCTTTATGTAAATGTCACTAAAACACCAAATCATGTCTTATTTTAATATAGGGAAGTTAATATCAAAGGTTTTAAACTAATAGCTTTTTGTTAAACGCTGTCATTATCACACTCCTCTCTAAAGTGCTAAACTAGCACTACTGTACTCTGATGAACGGTCTGTTCATCAAATCCAACAGAATCAGCACCAAAGTCACTGTATGATCTTGCCTTTTGTGTTGTTTTATCAAATATTTAACCGTCTAGTTAATTGTAATGACACTATTCAGTGAGCAATATATGTGTAGTTCTCATATACTGACACCAGAAGACAATATTATTACAGAAAAGACGTTTCTTCAAGCACCACGATGAGCACTACAACTCAGTGGTCAGTGTGGAAAATCACGGACTGCAAATGAGCAGCGCGTGACAAACTCAGGTGACGCACAAATGAACTGGCGCAGGAGGTTTGCCATGTCATCTGACTGCAGCTCACCTTCATGAACGCAGCGGATTTCCACTCTAATGTCCTCTGATGATCTGAGAGAGTTCACAGGTCAACCTGAGAGCAACGGACCCTGATTTACATGACGCAGATCTCATCAGCTCCACAGCGAATTAAAACACCTCCTCACAGACGGAGACGAGCAGAGTGTGTGTCTGAATACAGAAGCACATGAAACTGTGTGTAGTTAGAATCGCAAAATAAATAAACTCGTCAACCCTTAATCCTTGTTCCGTCGTGTGTCCAGTGAACAGTATTTTGAGACCAGCTGGTAATATTAGACAGATGTCAACATGGAACGGTTGAGTGACACAGTCCTGAATTAAAAACATGTCAGAAGCTCTGATCTAAAACACTTGTGTGTTAACTCGCACCACGTCTGCCTTGTTGAGTGCAGTCAAGCACTGTGCATGTGAATATGCAAACACTGAATATTCTACCTTCAACTGATAAACAGCTAACAACACATCAGAATGACACCGTTTAAGATAACAAAAATACTAAAGGTGAATTGTGCTTTTCTGCAGCAAAACTGAATTGCACAAACAGCAGAGGGATCTTCCAAACAGGTCAGTAAGATTAAAAAATGCAAAAACAAAAAAATAAATAAAGGAAATTCATGTTTTTATTCAGCAAGGACACATTAAATTGACCAAAGTGACAGTAAAGACATTCATAATGCTACAAAAGGTTTCCATTTCAAATAAATGCTGTTCTTTTGAACTTTCTATTCATCTGTGAATCCCGACAAATAAAATATACCACGGTTTCCACAGAAATATTGCGCAGCACGACTGTGTTCAACATTGATAATAATCAGAAATGTTTCTCGAGCAGCAGATCAGCATATTATACTGATTTCTGAAGATCATGTGACGCTGAAGACTGGAGGAATGATGCTGAAAATACAGCTGCGCATCACAGAAATACATTACAGTTTAACAGATATTCACATAGAAAACAGCTGTTTTAGATTGTAATAATATTTCACAATTTTTACTGTATTTTTGATCAAATAAGTGCAGCCTTGTTGAGCAGAAGAGGCTTCTTTGAAAAACATTTTAAAATCTTACCAACCCCAAACGTTTATATAAAATACTTTTTTTTTGTTAATAGATATGCATGCAAACCAAGCGCGCAGGGACAGAAGATCCAGTCTCAAACTACAGAATCCTAAAAGACCGCTGTGCATCTCACACACCTGTGGCGACATCATTTCCTCTCCTAAATCTCACCCATTTCCTGGCGCTTCCGCTCCCGCCCGCAGTGCAGGCAATGACCGTCTCAGCCGTGGCACACTCAGTTTGGCTGTCAGCTGGAATCAGCGCCGCAACGGTGACAGACCGTTTCAATATTGATTTCATAAATAAGCAGAGCTAACCATCGATCCTAATGTTATTTTGCATTTCAATTACTGCTCAGAAACATAACCTTCAAACGACTGGCCGCTCAATACCAATACCATTCTCTGATAAACGCCTGCGTGCCGCCCCGCGGACATTCGGCCTCACGTTTTTTCCTCCCCTCTTCTCCAAAGTGTAAATTAGCGGACTTAGCATTTCCCCCCCACAACATTTGATTACCGAGCAAATCAGGACACGGCGCTCGGATCGTTTACTCTCAGTGTGTGGGATTGATGCAAAGAGAGGACGGGCCACACGTTAGTGACTTAAGATGCATATTTGCATTCAGTTGCATGTGCAGCTTTACGTGCGACCAGGGTTATTACAGCTAACTAAAACTAAAACAAAACAACAAAAATAAAATAAAAAATAAAATTTCAATAAATGTTAACTAAAATAGAAAATACATTTAAAAAAATCTAAAATAAAATATATTAAATATATAATTAATTCATCTAAAAATATATATTAAAAAAGCAATTTTATTTCAAATCCCATTTTCATTGAGTTGATTCACTAACATAACTAAAATTAAAATAAATTAATAAATTAATTAATTAAAATCAATACAATCTATATAGACCAATTGAAAAAAAAAAATTCAACTAAACTAAAAAGAGATGAAAACTGAAAATATACAAATAAAAATGCTGTGATAATGCTTAAACAGTATATTTCAAAAAGTTCATTTTCTATTTGTAAAAGTTTTAAATGGTCAAATTAATGTTTAAAAGACGGCAACTTTGTAAATATGCTAAAACTGCCATGCTAAAGTTAGTATTTGTTTCAGACAAGCCCTGCTGTCTATAGCATCACTGCTTCCTCTGTGGTCTCCTCTGAGTGAGCGTGTGTGTGTGTGTGTGTGTGTGTGTGTGTGTGTGTGTGCGAGACCCCCTTGCGGCATGCGTTGGAGGGCCATTATCCTCAGCACACTAAAGGAGCTGGGTTTATTTTTAAACCTGCTGTCACGACGCAGTCAGGATGCCAAGGTTAACTCGGTGAGAACTGGGGGACGGATAAGCGACGCCGGGCGGCTCGGTCACTGAAAGGGTGTGAGAGCGCTGAAAGTGACCCTACCATCAAGACACGCTGAGACCACAGCGCTTGCACTACAACACAGCCCTTCTGCCTCAATACTCATTCAATTCAGGAATTTACACATGCTTTATTCAGAAATGTGTCATTCTTTTAATGTCTGACAGCTACATTACACACTAGACTCTTCAAAATAAAGGCTGCAATAGGGTGTTTTCACAGCGATGCCATAGAAGAACCATTTTGGTTCCTCAAAGAACCTTTAAGCAAACAGTTCTTAATTTTTCCGGTCACACTTTATTTTAAGGTCCAATTTTCGCTATTACCAATCCATTTACTACAGTAAATTCCTAATTAATACTTAAGGTAGTTATTAAGTTTGGGTATTGGGTAAGATCAGGGATGTAGAATATGGTCATGCAGAATATGTGATTTACAAGCACTAATAAACAGCCAATATGTGAATAATAGGCATGCTAATAAGCAACTATTTAAAAGTGAGAATTGGTCCCTATACTAAAGTGTTACCATTTTTTTTTCTGATAATCTAAAGAAACTTATAAACAACCTTCAGTCCAACAGATAGCTTCCACGGATGTTAATACTGTCTCCTGAAACACAGTTGTTATAATGCAAGCTTATGATGCATAAAATAAGCTGGTTCGAGAGAGTTAGAGGTGTTAGAGTGTGATATATGCACAGATGACAAATATAGAGCACCAAAGACCCTCAGCAGAGCATGTGTCGATAATAAACACGCAACGGAAAGAACGCAGGTGAGTGACGTGCTGCATGTGCATATAAAAACACTGCTCTGCGCTCACCAAAAACAATCCCCCGCTGGTACCCAGAGCCTGTGTGTTTGTTTGAAAGACCATGCGGCGAATCGAGAAGCGTGCTCGTTTTGGCCAAAGGTCAGCTGGCCGGCGAAGGGCTCGCGGAGAGAATCGAAACCCTCTCCAGAGCTCATGAATATGTGGGCTGACCACAGCCATGGATCTGTGTGAGTAATGTTTTCTGAAACCAAATTACTGTAAGCTGATCCCATCTGGATAGTTTCAGAGCCGGCCGCTTTGGTTACCCGCGATAGCATCTCCTCACAGACAGCAAAAATCTGATTAACCCAACAGCACTGAAACACTTGCTCAAAGACCGCCGAGCTTTTAACTTAAGATGCACTAATGCAATTCCCACAGCTGCTTTTTTTCTGAACCTAATGCGATAAAACGGAAGAGGGAAAACGGAAACGCCGGAGATACGCGCTTTATGCGCTCGATCCCGCCAACTCGGTAATGAAGTCAAACAATTGTTCAATTGAATTTGTCTGGCCGTGCTTATGGAGGTTTTCTGCATACGAAAGTAATCCAGCTGTCATCCCGACCGAGAGCCTGAAATGAGGCCGCAGTGAGCGAGAATACGTCTAGTCAGTGTTCGCCCCGGGTCATATTGAATATCCCAGCTGAGTAAAGAAGACGTCAAAGTGACCGGCTGCATCGCCATGTTTCCGAATGCCTCGGATCTACACATGAATACTGAAGCACGCAGCATGCAGTTTACAAACAAAAGCAGCATCAATCTCACTGCATGTGCCAGTAAACATTAACCGGTGGCGTTTCGCTGTGAATCCAGTGCATCTGAGGACAGTGTGTGTGACACACACTCAATTCACACACATTCAACCCCTTCAGTAAACGAACAGCAGCAGCCAGCCACTGACAATACTCTTCATGCTCATTTTAAAATGTAAAACACACATTTTATTGAATTACTTCAACAACACTTGTTGAAATATTTTTGGAAATGCTTCAACTAACTCAAATTAAATTAAGTGGATTTTTTAGTAAAACAAATGAATTTATAAATGCACAATAAGGCCAGTCAAAAACCTAAAACAGGTTCCTCTATTCCAAACACACACACACACACACACACACACACACACATAAAACACTCTATTTTAATATTAAATTTGAAATGCATCCGCAGATGTGTGTTAACATTTTTAAATTCATAATAAAAAAGGTTATTTATTATTTTCAATGCAAGGAGATTAAGAGATATAATTATATCACTACTACACTAAAATAATTTGGTACATTAACAGTAGGTCAAATAAAAGTGTAACATGATGGTGTTTAAGCAACAAACCAGCAGTGACGCTCAAATTTATGAGATGTGTATTTAATGACAGACAAATAAATCAAGAAAACATATTTCGTATCTATTAAACATTTTAAAAACTCTTCATAATAATTAAATCACTAAATAAAGTATCACTAAAGAAAAGCTCACTGTAGTTTTACACTATTTCAGATTGTACATTTTCAGTGGAGCTAGAGTAATTTGCACAAAACGAGTTGCTCTTAATAAAACTATGAATTTTAAATATAAATGTTTTAAATGCATTTGAGACTAACTAATTCTAAATAAAGGTTTTCTAATGCAAACGTGACTGTGGAAATGCATGCGTGGAGGTGTCAGGGCAGCTGAGCTCTATTGAACCTTTGTAATCCGTCTTAGTGTAAAACTACAAAGCAGCTTAGAATATGAGTGTGTTTAAGATGACTAAAGTGTGCAGAGTCTAATACACACACACACACACACACACACACACACACACACAGAGACAGTCTGCATTCGGCCCATGTCAGAGCTGCTGGTGTGACACGTTACTGAGAGTAAATGAAAACATCCATATCCAAAAATCCATCGGTGGATCAACACACATTACGCTTTTTGGTCAATCTTTTAAAATGTTTTTATTTTTATTTTTATTTTTTTTATAATATTCCAAGCACAACGCAAGCATTTATGGGTTGATTTTAAAAGTTGCTGTCATTGTCTGTTCTGTCAGAGGTCCGTTCATGTCAATAGATAATTAAAAAACCCTGTGCAAAACAATAATATTCAAATGCAAAATAAAGATGTGCATCAAGATAATTTGGATCACAGACACATCGCACACACAAGCAGCCAGCCTTCACAACAGACTGAAGCAAATATATATGAAACCACACGGATAAAATACAACGTATTTGTCCTATCTGAGGAGGAAACCTTTTATTATCCTAGATTATTCTTTTTTGTTTTGTTTATTTTAGAACAGGGTTGTTATTTACAATGACAGTTTGAAAAATCTGTTGTCATCTACCTATTGTGTTAATTGTAAAATGTTATTCAAAAACATTTTTTTTAACTACTAATGTAAAATGACAAATGCAAGGTAAAAAATATTTCATAAAACACTAAATATATATTAAAGCAACTGTAAAATGTTATTCAAAAGCATTTTTTTCTAAAAAAGGGGGGGGGGGGATTAACATTATTAGATTTTATTAACATCTACTTATTGTGTTAAATGCAAAATGATATTCAAAAGCATGTATATATATATATATATATATGTGTGTATATAAATAAAATCATTTTCAGAAGTCCACTTTTATGAAATAATTATGCAAAACGTAAGTGGCAATGTTACAGTAACATTATCAAAGTTATAATTTACTTTTGATGCATTTGTTTTATTACTTTGCAAGTTTAAAAATAAAAGTTTTTTTAATTAAAACTAAAATAGAAATATGCATGCATTGGTTAAAATGACAATGTTTTTATGTTATGTGAAATGAAACATTAAAAACAGGAGAGATGCATTTGACAAATCTGACATGCGGTAACAATCACACTGATTTGTATTATTTTGTTATACTTTAAAATTGTTCTACTTCATTAAATCATTTGAACATTTGAGAGCAAGTGCTGGACTGTTTCGAGTCGCGAGTCAAAGACTGGACACTCAGAAGCAGAAAATCGCTGTCTGTCTTTGAGGCGCGAAGCTTTACAATCACCAGAGTTCTCTGTGTTGCTCAAGCCTTGAAGAATGCAGAGAATGCAGATATAGCGTTTCACAGTCGCTCACGCTCCTCTGCTACTCTATTGCATTTCATAAGCAGAGAATCAGAAGAGAGCCATAGCGAAAGCACACGCATGACAAGTGGCCAGTTTGAACAGCTGCCTGAGTGTCACAAATCCACAACACACACACATGCACGGCGGCTGAAGCATGCTGGGTAACACATATGCATTGCAAAATAAATCACTTCGATGAATCTCCATCATTCAGATGTTAGCTGATTTGTCTATAGTATTGTTAATCAATACTAAAACATCACACGAGCCCTATCGATCATCACAGGACTCACTGCAAGCCTCAAAACTCAAACCCAATGCATTCCGTGAGAAACCAGAGTCTGAATGCTCATGCATTAAAGAACAGACAGAATGAGCATAAATCAAATACATATGTCGTCCCATCAGAACACTGTTAAAAAAAGAGCAATAACCTCCGTGTTCCCTGTAACTATAATAAATATTCTCATTTCTCTGACAAGCTATTTAATATATGGATACCTGTAAATGTGCGCATGCAGTTCATACAGACACATAACAAGCCAATAGCAATACAAACATACTTGTGAGAGAATCTAAATGTGCTTTTTTGAACTCTATCATCATCTTCATCAGCGTGTGGCTGATATAGAGTCGATGACTGATGTCTCTGGGGTTCAGGAACATACAGTAATTTAATTGAAAAACGTGGAATTAAAGGTCATTCATCCACGAACCTAATCCATATGATTTGCGTACAATCCCTTTGGAATGCTTATTAAGGTCTGGTCTTATGTTACACAGGATTTGATATCAAACGCTGATATTGTGCAAGTGTGCTATCTCTAGATTGAATTGCCTCTGCTCAGAGAAAACAAGCTGCACGTGATAATGCACTGATTAATTCAAAACAAGTTCTAGATATGTTCAAAAACACAATTCAGATTCATATTTAGAATTGAAATGTAAAGGTTGTCAATGTATGTAATTCTCAAGGTCAGCTCGGTCGATTTATTATCAAGGGCTTTGCACAAGCAAGCATTTTAGTTATAGTTTAGTTTTTGTTCTCATTATTCTCGTGCTCCGTTTCCTGTTGCCATATTTTGTCATATTATATTCATCACAATAAAAAAAAAAGTGAATGCAGTAAAGTATATGTATGTGTGTGTGTGTATACTGTATGTATGTGTATGTGTGTGTGTGTATGTATATGTATGTGTATGTGAGTGTGTATATATATATATGTATGTGTATGTGTATGTTTGTGTGTGTGTGTGTGTGTGTGTGTGTATATATATATATATGTATGTGTGTGTGTGCGTTTGTGTGTGTGTGTGTATAAATATAATATATATTAGTGGTCGACCGATATATCGGCCGATATTTGGCATTTTTCAAATATCGGCATCGGCCGATAAGTTTTTCTGTTTGGCCGATGCGTTCGAGGCGGGACTTTTATTTTGACGGCGCTGAGAGCGGCAGCTCCTGAGCACACAGTGCTCACATTCTCCCTCTTGTTCTTTGTAAGTCGCTTTGGATAAAAGCATCTGATAAATGACTAAATAAATAAAATAAATAAATAAGGGTAATTTTTTTGAAATTGAGATTTATACACTGAATAAATAATCTTTCCATTGATGTATGGTTTGTTAGGATCGGACAATATGTGAAAATCTGGAATCTGAGGGTGCAAAAAATCTAAATATTAAGAAAATCATCTTTAAAGTTGTTCAAATGAAGTTCTTAGCAATGCATATTACTAATCACAAATTAAGTTTTGATATATTTACGGTAGGAAATTTACTAAATATCTTCATGGAACATGATCTTTACTTAATATCCTAATGATTTTTGGCATAAAAGAGAAATCGATCATTTTGATCTATGCAATGTATTGTTGGCTATTGCTACAAATATCCCCATGACTGGTTTTGTGCTCCAGGGTCACATGTTAGTTTAATTTGAATCGGAAAAGTAAGACCGGTTTAAACTTGGCTGACTGCAAGTTGGTTAAACACAGTCTTAATGGCTGTTTATGCAGCTGGCCCTTGGACAGACTGGCTTGCGGGACAGTTTTATCCTACACAAGCTCTTACAATGATCATAATCCATCTAGCAAACACAAAACTTTCCCCTAACATTAGTAAAACCTTAAAAAAATGTACATTTTAACAAGAAGCATATACTAATTTCAATGAATTCACAATTAAAACAATTTTTTTTTTAAATCCTGGCACTGCAAAGGTTTCCGTTACCATGAGAATCCTGACCAGAGGCCACTGAAAGGCTATAAACAAGAACATTTGGACTAGAGCACTAGTTAGTTGTGTTGGCCGGGTGGATTTCACTGATGAATAAATCAGAAGAACAACATGAGCGTCTGGACTGTGCTGAGATCACACCGGTGTCTGTAATAAACACTGGCTTAAATGTCATGATTAGCAGTTGTAAAGGCCTAAAAAGGTCCATAATATAGTTTCGGACAGACTGGCTTGCGGGACAGTTTTATCCTACACAAGCTCTTACAATGATCATAATCCATCTAGCAAACACAAAACTTTCCCCTAACATTAGTAAAACCTTAAAAACATGTACATTTTAACAAGAAGCATATACTAATTTCAATGAATTCACAATTAAAAAAATTTTTTAAATCCTGGCACTGCAAAGGTTTCCGTTACCATGAGAATCCTGACCAGAGGCCACTGAAAGGCTATAAACAAGAACATTTGGACTAGAGCACTAGTTAGTTGTGTTGGCCGGGTGGATTTCACTGATGAATAAATCAGAAGAACAACATGAGCGTCTGGACTGTGCTGAGATCACACCGGTGTCTGTAATAAACACTGGCTTAAATGTCATGATTAGCAGTTGTAAAGGCCTAAAAAGGTCCATAATATAGTTTAAATTAACATTCAGGTTCATTTGCAGCTACTGTAATGAGATTTAAAAATATATATATAAAGTTTTTGTGTAGAATTTCTCTTGTTTTTTGTTTTTTTATGTTTTTAATTCATATATTGTTAAAAGACAGACAAGAAAGCAGATGAGAAGAGCTGCTTCAGTGATATGGGATGAATAGTATTTTCATAAACCCTGTATTAAACTCTCAAGCCTATCATTGGGAATATATATATATATAAAGTTGTTGTGTAGAATTTCTCTTGTTTTTTGTTTTTTTATGTTTTTAATTCATATATTGTTAAAAGACAGACAAGAAAGCAGATGAGAAGAGCTGCTTCAGTGATATGGGATGAATAGTATTTTCATAAACCCTGTATTAAACTCTCAAGCCTATCATTGGGACATCCCAAAGGAAGATATCTGATTCTGAGTATGCAGCTGTGAATGATTCCACTAGACTCCACTAGAGGGAGTGCTGTTTCACCACAACTTAAACCACCAATCACTGAAGCCAGGACTATCACTTCATAGGTTTTTGTTATAGCCTTACATCTCATTTTAAAGATATGCTGATAGCAGTTTGTATATAAAAGCAAAACATATTAGCCTTCTGTCAGCAAATGTCAAATTTGAACTTTTTTTGTTTTTTGCAAGGACTGGATAAAAGTATGCACTAGAGACCATAGGTTTTAAGTGAACTAATGGTTCCACTAGTTAATGATGTTTGCTTAAGCAAGCGTCACTATTACTATTCCTCTTACTTAATATATATTTGACCTGTAGCTCGTCCTGCAGCATTTGTGCTCCAGACATCGATGATTCCTCATAACTTGTGGCTGGTTGAGGAGAGGTGTGATGTTACTTTTGCAAAGCATTTGGACATGCAATAAAACGGACACGAAGATTTACACTGAGAAGGTGCCATATATGTATTTTGGGATCTTTTGGCTCAAGAACAGTAAGTAACACCCTAGCAAATACTTTGCATAAACGTGTCTGTTAAACGAATAAATGTAACAAGTAAATATACTTTGCAACATTGCAGACTGAAAACGATTTGGTGTGAGACAGTATTTTCTTGCAAAAAAAAAAGTACTTCAATAATCTTTGTTTTGGTTACAACTAAAAAAAATTATTTTTTGCACAGGCAAACACCACTTAAACAAAAAATCAAGTTGACTTTTATGTAAAAAAAATATATATATACATATATTTTCTTACTTTTTTTCTTTTAAAGTTGTAAATAAAAGATTATTGGAGTTTTAGAAGAAAATACTATTTCAGTCTCTCTACATGAATATATATATATATATATATATATATATATACAGTATATATACACACACACATATATATATATATATATATGTG
>NW_015505692.1:796149-798865 GCF_001515645.1 Sinocyclocheilus grahami
TATACATACACACACACACACGCACACACACACACACACACACACACACACACACACACACACACATATGTATATATATATATATGTGTGTGTGTGTGTGTTTAATTCAATGTGCTACTTTCAGTTCTCTGTAATTATTTGTGAAATGTACTATTCATTTCTGAATGAAAATCCTACACCTGTGTATTAAGCAAACACCTTTCCATCATCTGTGTGTTATTAATGTGCACTGTTTTCACATGTAGACTGCATTCATTTAAAACTAATAAGCCTGCATTTGTGTTTGCCATCAGTTACAAAAGACAAAGAGAAGAAACATTTGATCACACAAGAAACCCAAGATGCTCTCAGAACCACAGAGATAGTATAAAAACACTTGAGTTAATAAACGTGGATAGCCGCTCTTCCCATAAACCTTCATCATGTTGATGCAATACAGCTGGAAACAGCATAGAGTGTGTTTGGGGAGGCTTCCCGGGGTCACGGGTGCCACAGCGGCTTCTTTTCCAAACTCCTGATACCTACTTATGTTTCCCTGCAGTGGCGGCCGGCTCTGTAAATGAATTAGGACATCACGGCAAACCTGGTTACAGCCACTGGCGTTCAGAGCAGCAGACAGTCGAGAGCCAGTCAAACATGTCCTCGGATCAAACAGAATCAAGCATTAATCTAAACTTCAGTCCCTCTGAACATTGCATAATTCAAAACCCAAACATTTTTCTTTCCATCGCTAAACCAAATAAGAGTCCATCCACCCTCCTGTGCGCTCGTTTCTCCGTCCGTTCCGCTCGGTCCACTCAGTCCATCCACCCAAATTTCATTTGGAAGCCGCGGTCCGGCTGCAGATTTACTCACTTAACAAAACTGGACAGGAGGCCGTAAGTGCTTTTTGAATCTCTGAATGGACGCCGGCGTGCATGTGTGTGTGTGTGTGTGAGGAACGGGGGGGTGGGACACTCAAGAAATGAGGATATCTACTTCATGGGACCTGACAGGAAATCTATACACTGCAATGTTTATCATTCAGTCATTATCTCGACGCCGAATGGAAGGACAATAATCCAATCATTTAGGCCGGCTTTACCTGAGGCTCTTTCGCAGGTTTTTTTAAACAGTAACGTGTCTAATGTGGCAATGATAGAGAGACGAGTCCATGAGTGTCACGGCATACATAAAATCAACTCTGTGATACAGCAGCTGCTCAACTGAAGCCAAGCGCTCATCATTTATGGCTCATGCTATGAAACGGGTGCATTTTCCAGTTCAAAAAGGCGATTAAACTAGATTCCAGTAAGATTTCAGACATTCTATCGTGTGGATAAAATGTGTTTGCGTGCTAATAAAGAGCAATTTACCATCACAGGATAAATAAATAGATTTTAACTATCATTCCAGAAAGTAACAGGGTTGCCTGTTTGTTAATTTTCACGCCTTTTTGCCATTACTACACTGTAAAGTTAATTTAAAATAAAATAAAATAAAGGATTGTAATTTTAACAGTAAAAATGCTACAGTAAAAACCTGTTAAATGGTTAACATTAAGTCATTATACAATATTCAGGAAAAAACTATAATAGATCAAATCTTACATTACCATAAGTTTACAGTAAATTACTGTTAAATACACAATCTTTGGAAGTATAAATAATATATATTTTTTAATAATAATATTTACAAGTCATTCTGTAAATATGTTTACATTATTACTTTTATAATAGGATCATTCTGGCGACCACAGCTGGCAGTTTTTTTTCTGTGACAACCTTATGCTCAAGGTCATGACACTACAAGCATTTTAACTAGAAATGTAATGCTGATTAATCTGCAAATACAGTTTTCAATAACCTGTTGATAGCTTATAGTCAGCTAGTAATAACCTAACATTCTAAATAACTTAAATACACTACCATACAAAAATTCCATTAAGGAAGAATTTATTAAGAAATTATTACTTTTATTCAGCAAAGACGCATTACATTGATGACAGTAAAGATGTTTATAATGTTTTCTATTTCAAATAACTGCAGTTCTTTTGAACTTTCTATTTATCTGTGAATCCTTGTAAAATAAAATGTCTCATGGTTTCCCCAATAATATTAGGCAGCACAAATGTATAGTTCAGTCATGAAACTGAACTGTTAACGTAACTGATGATATTCAGAGAGTTAAACGACTTGGCACAAGCTGATTGGTTCATGCTGCATATGCAGCCAATGAGCTTACTGCCTAGCATTCACTATGGATTTGTGCGGCGCGCTTTCAGAGTTTCTCTGAAACCCTCCACCTTCCCCAGCTCCACCTGTATAGATCTGCTATGGGTTATTTTATATGCTATTTGTGCAGCAGCAGCATGTCTTAAATACTCACAGCATCGTATCTACATATGCATTGGCAGCAGCAAGTTCCTGTACTTGCTTGCAGCAGCAGCAATAATCTACAGCTACAGCAATAACCAACAGCAGCAGCAATTCAGCAGCAGCGTAGCAGATCTGTTCGGCCAAGACCAAATACATTAACATTGTCTGTCCATCACCATGCTAAAATCCTCCGAGAGTTGTCATGATTTAACTGTTTTCAACATTGATAATTAATCAGAAATGTTTCTCGAGCAGCAGATCAGCATATTATACTGATTTCTGAAGATCATGTGACACTGAAGACTGGAGGAATGATGCTGAAAATACAGCTGCGCATCACAGAAATACATTACAGTTTA
>NW_015505692.1:799060-853666 GCF_001515645.1 Sinocyclocheilus grahami
CTGATTGGTTCATGCTGCATATGCAGCCAATGAGCTTACTGCCTAGCATTCACTATGGATTTGTGCGGCGCGCTTTCAGAGTTTCTCTGAAACCCTCCACCTTCCCCAGCTCCACCTGTATAGATCTGCTATGGGTTATTTTATATGCTATTTGTGCAGCAGCAGCATGTCTTAAATACTCACAGCACCGTATCTACATATGCATTGGCAGCAGCAAGTTCCTGTACTTGCTTGCAGCAGCAGCAATAATCTACAGCTACAGCAATAACCAACAGCAGCAGCAATTCAGCAGCAGCGTAGCAGATCTGTTCGGCCAAGACCAAATACATTAACATTGTCTGTCCATCACCATGCTAAAATCCTCAGAGAGTTGTCATGATTGAACTGTTTTCAACATTGATAAAAATCAGAAATGTTTCTTGAGCAGCAGATCAGCATATTATACTGATTTCTGAAGATCATGTGACACTGAAGACTGGAGGAATGATGCTGAAAATACAGCTGCGCATCACAGAAATACATTACAGTTTAACAGAGATTCATCTAGAAAACAGCTGTTTTACATTGAAATAATATTTCACTGTTTTTACTGTATTTATGATAAATAAAAGCAGCCTTGGTGAGCAGAAGAGACTTCTTATAGACCACAAACATTTGACATTTTTGCAGGTGTCATGTCACCCATTGTTTAGTTTCTGACCTCATGTAAGAGAGTAATAATGATCTCACTCAGACTTTAGCATGAACACATGTAGGCCTACCGACTACTTTCTGTTTTTTTGTTGTTGTTTTTTTTACTTGTCGTTTTCTGTAATTAAATTGTATTTGCGGCCTCTCATTTCGGCCATTGAAAAACTCATACGGTCATCCACTACCGAGTCTGTTAATACTGCTCACATCTGACACTAAAACTGTAAATCCCAACATAACACGCAGGTCATTAGAAAGTCTTTGGTGGACAGTAAGCGCGTCGGACCCTCTTCATACCAAAAGGCGGCTAAAAGGAAGTTTATCTCATTTGGGAACGTGAAAGGAGCGCGTTCTTATCTGTCAATAAACAGTAATTAGATTTGGTGGCCGATAGCGTCGATTGCTTTCTAATCTAGCTGTCAGCTGGGATGTGTATAATTAAAAATCCTGATTGATAAAGGGGTCCGAGACTGGCCACAGTACCGGCGGCGCACGCCTCCTCTCCTCCAGACGCATGCATGTACTCAGATCCACACGATGACTGGAGGAGCAGCAGAAATCAAGGCCTGAGGAGAACGAGAGGAGCAGACAGCTTTTATTGATCAGGGATATCTGCTATCAGTGACGCTCCTCAACAAAAGAGCCGTGGACGCTTGAGGGACCTTCAGCCAGCACCACTGACACTTTACTGCATCTGTGTTTGACTTCATTTTCAATACTGTCCACTTTATTTATGGAATAGTTCAGCTACAGTTCATTGGTTCATTGTCATTCCAGGAGGAGCAGCAGAAATCAAGGCCTGAGGAGAACGAGAGGAGCGGACAGCATTTATTGATCAGGGATATCTGCTATCAGTGACGCTCCTCAACAAAAGAGCCGTGGACGCTTGAGGGACCTTCAGCCAGCACCACTGACACTTTACTGCATCTGTGTTTGACTTCATTTTCAATACTGTCCACTTTATTTATGGAATAGTTCAGCTACAGTTCATTGATTCATTGCCATTCATGTTGTTTCCTTCCTCAATGAAACACAGAAGAAGATGTTGTCCGAGCTGTACTTTTCCATGCAATGTAGTGGTGATGTTTACTGCCAAGTTAAAAAAAGCAGCATAATAAAAGTATTTAACAGTAAAAATAAAGAGAGATGACAGAATGCAGAACTGTACATAATTTGATGCTTTGTGTGAGGAACAGACTGAAATGTCATTGTTGATTAATAATTGATTGATATCAATTTGATATTTAAAAAATGAAAAATAAAAATGGCATTGGTTCTCAAAGCAAAATGCAAGGTTATTATCGTTTACTAAAAACTAAAAACTTTAAAAAAGCATTTTGATTACTTGAAATAAATATTAACTGCATATATATATATAAAGAAACCCTTGAAGTAATTTTTTTCATCTAGTAGCCAAGGCAACATTTCTCATTTTTGTTTAGTTTAAGTAATAAAATAACAGAAACTGAATAAACAAACAAATAAAAACTAAAACTTAATCAAATCTATACAGACATTAAAAAAAATACTTAAACTTTAATTAATATTAACATGAAAGCAGAAATTAAACTGGCAAGTGTGACACAGCAAGTAAAAAAAAAACGGATTTTGAATGCTAAAATGTTTTTTTTAATGGAATAATGCACCTAAAAAATGTTTCTCACTGAAAGAAATCATGGAAATAATCATGTGCTGTGATGTTAATTGTGCTAATCGAAAGAAAAGTATAAAAATAGCCATGCTCAAAATCTTTGTTTATCCAATTCAAAGTCAGATGAACATGAGTCAGATTTTCATGAGTTTGTAGAGTATGAAATGTTCGTGATTTCTCATGTGCCAACACTGGCTTACACAGCAAGACATCCTAAATGGAATAAGAAGACAGCGGAAAAGAAGAAATGTAAAGGAAAGAGGGAGGTTTATTTGTCTCTTAGTGAAATAGTCTAGTATAGAAATCTAAAAAATCTGAAAGCACATGATACAGACACAACATAAACTTACCGAAGAAATCACACAAGTGAGGATGACAGTGCCGCTCAAAACAACACAACAAAGATATCTCTGATAAGAAAACACCAAAATGCATGGTAGCAGAGGAAAATATAATTTTATAGAGATCGATGGAAAAAAACAGACAGAGAGAGAGACAAGAGTCAGTCAGTGTGTGACCTTCACTGTCCCGCTCTGATCACCAGAGTAAAGTTGACCAAACACCAGCATGAAGGATGAATGTGCACTTCTTTACCTCAAACACACACACACACACACACACACAGACACACACACACACACTTGGACTCTCATTCTGACGGCACCCATTCACTGCAGAGCATCCATTGCTGAGACACTGATGCAATGCCACATTTCTACATCTTCTGCTACATCTTTTTCTGCTATCTACATCTTGGACGAGCTGAAAGTGAGCACATTTTTAGCAAATGTTCATTTTTGGGTGAACTATTCCTTTAAAGAGCGTGTGGGTTTATATGAGTCCCAAAGCAGCGGTCCAGCACTTAATTTACTTCTTAATGGCAAACAAAATTTAATCAGGAACACTTCCATCGGGCACAAAATGACTTTCTTTAGTTTTCAATTTGCATGTCCATGATGGCGATTGAGATTGATGCGACGGCAGCTCATGCACGTCTACTTTGAGAATTTACCTCATTTAACTGATTTGCATCATTTCCTCACCAAACAATGTCGTTTATTAACTTTAATCAGATATGAAAAAAATCAGCTGTGGTTTTCCTGGGTGTAGCTCAGATTAACACAAGCGTGCTCATACTGTTGAAAATAAGTGATCATAAGTGGTATAGTTTGTTATTAATTGAAATATCTGTGTGTCGCAAATACTTCATCCTTCTTTCTGGTTTGGCTTCAAACGTGTTGCAGCTGGCCATCAGGATAAAGCTGTGAGACATTCAGCCGCGCTGAGCAGAGAGTTCAGAGACTGTTAAACACACAGAGGTGAATCTCCCTGCTGATTAAAATGGATGTTCCCATGCTGATCCTTCACCGTGGAACTTCGCCGTAAAGAAACTCCTTAATATTCCCGCCCATGTCTGGCTAAAGTGTAAAAGTGATGAATCGCAGGGGGTCGGAGGGCCGTTTGATTGTGCTTCATGGGCAGCCCGAAACGCTCAGAGCTGGACGGAGTCCTTCAACGTGTGGCGTTGATGTAACGCTATTAGAGTCAATGTGGCATGGCTATAACTGCTCAGAGATCAGTAATGCTCTGTGTTGTTGACATCGGTTATACGACTGATATTTTCATTGTAATTACCCCACAATGCTTCAAATACATCAAAATACCAGAATCACAAACTGAGCTGAAATATGCACCTTCTATCCAGACATGTGAATCTCCATACAGACAACATAAAACCCTTAGCTGATTCATTTGCAAAGGAAATTATAAGTAAATAGTAGTATGTAGTAGTAAATACAGTACTGTATTGTAAATAGTGCTGTCAAACGATTAATCGAGATTAATCGCATCCAAAATAAAAGTTTTTGTTTACATTATATATGTATGTGCACTGTGTATATTTATTTTGTATGTATAAATACACACACATGCATGCAATTATTTTGAAAATATTTACGTTTATATATTTATATATTCATATTCTTATATTTTATATTATATATATATATTTAATATATAAACAACATATTTTTCTTAAATATATATATATATATATACACATGCATGTGTTTGTATTTATATAGACATAATAAATATACGCAGTACACACACATATATTATGTAAACAAAAACTTTTATTTTGGATGCGATTAATCGTGATTAATCGTTTGACAGCACTGTTTTGTAAATAATGACAGAATTGCAATTTTTGTTTGGACCATTCATTTAAAGTGGAACTAAAAATTGAAAGAAAATATGTCAAAAGCCTTCACTGGCTACATACTTTAAATGTAATACTATGCACCTTTTAGAGGTAAATAAGGTGCATACTGTAGATGTCCCTTTTGAAAAAGTACCGCTTGTGCTCTAGACACGAGTCCTCACACCATTATAGCTGTATATAATGCCTGAAGGCCCTTTAATCAGTGTTGACCTAATGTATTTCATTCATTCATAGTTAATCCAGTCTCATTTGGCTGATAGAAACCCCGCAAGCACAGTTTCAAGCTAACCAGACATGACACAATATGTTTCCAGTCATTTTTTTGTCCACAGTGAATGTAAAAATGATGCACAGGACACATTATAAGCCAATCACAACAGTGCAAAGACACAAACCAGATGATTATGACATCACAAAGGCTGTGATTTAATTAAATAAATATATGAACTGCGTGTTTCAGAGTGAAGCGCAGCACTGTGTTTATTTACACACGAGCAGCTCATTATCCAGTGTTTTCAGTGTCTCAGAGCAACTGTTTACTGTAAATGCCGCTGCAAACTCCACTGCTAATACAGTAAGTTGCTTATTATGTGCATTTAGGAATGTAACTTCTGACACTCATTTAATTTGTAATGAGAAGCATTTATCAACCTGTTTCCAAGAAAAGAGAAGCTTTAAAGCTTCCACCAAAACTAAAGCTTGATGGTTTAACGACTAATAAACAATAAATTACTACATAAATATTAGTATTGTAATTTTACGGTTGTACTATAAAATAAAATGATTACTATTTTTCAGGAAATACTCAATGTCTTATTTTACAGTACAATAGTATTATTACAATATATTTTTTATTTAAAATAATCACAAAAATCGTAATTATTTTAGTCATATTGAATGTGGAAATGTGGCCTATGAAAACAGATTAATTTATTTTCTTACTTTTTTTAAGCGTCGTTTACTTTATCCTTACAGAAAAACTGTTTGCATTCTTACACTTTCAGATAAACATCATTTACTATTTTAATGTTTTTTTTTCCCTCTTGGGACCGAATGTCAAAAAATGTCAGGTTTTACTGTCCTTGTGGGGACATTTGGTCCTTACAATGTAGCATAAACAAGTACACACACACACACATTTGTTTCTGTGAATTGTGGGGACTTTCCATAGACTTCTAATACTTTTATACTGACCAAACGATATTTTCTATCCCCTAACCCTAAACCTACTCCTTACAGAAAAACTGTTTGCATTCTTACACTTTCAGATAAACATCATTTACTATTTTAATGTTTTTTTTTCCCCTCTTGGGACCGAATGTCAAAAAATGTCAGGTTTTACTGTCCTTGTGGGGACATTTGGTCCTTACAATGTAGCATAAACAAGTACACACACACACACTCATTGAGAATAAATGTCATTGAGGGATGTGAGATATCTGATCACGTCTTCTGAAGACACCAAACCCAACGCCACACAAAGCCAGGGATTCCTGTCACTGCTTCCCAATCGCCTCTACAGTTTCATCCCATTCCCATTTGATATTCCCGCATCATTTCTGCACGCCGCTCTCCCGCAGTTTCAGACGGCTTCTCTTCTTCATTGCGGGCTCGTGTTGTGGCGGCAGTAAAGGGCCGCCCGCAGTGGGAGAGATCCTAATTAACAGCCTTTTCATTGGAATGGGCCTTTCTGTTGCCGTGCTATGCGAGCGCTTGTTTTATGGCAGCGTCGGGGAGCCCCGGTCGGGGATTTGGAGAGGGATAATTGCCTTTGCCGCAGGCTCCAGTAATCTGGTGGGCTAATTCATTATTTTAATAAGTTAGCTTCTCCTAGGGGGTGAGTGGCTCCGTGTCGCACCTCAGAACTCTGACAGTGGGCTCTCGTTATCGCGCCGCGGCCACATCCACGCGGGGTTAATAACAGTTATTAGCCCCTCTCCTCGGCTGTAATTTCTGCCCTGACTGGGGCCATTCAGACCGATGTCAGACGCTGATCAGTGCGGCGCGTCACGAGCGTCCACTTCACTGGGGGTAAAACAGGCATTGGGGCAGCGGCTAGATCCGAGCGATTCATCCAAACAATGAATCGGTCGTGGGGTTTGCGTAACTAATGACTTCATTTTAGACACAATCTTCTTCCTGCCTTGCTAATGGACTGCTGGCCGGCTTTGATGACTGCAATTCACATGGACATTTTACACCGTGCCTGATTAAAAAGCATGTCATTGTCATTTCAACAAGGGGGAGGGTGGTACAGATACGCTCCCGATGCATTAAAGTATCAGAAAAGCCTAAGAGCATCCACATACATCAGCTAATGAATCAGAAGTCTTGTAACCAGACAGTTCTCACTCGGATGAGCTGCATTCAAAGCTGTTGTAAAACACAGACAGACAGAACTGGAGGGAATTTGTGAGATTGAAATAAAAATGCCAGTGTCGATCTGAATGTCATTTTTTCGGTCTTTCAGTGGAAGCAGATTCTGTGTGGTCTGATGCTCTTTAATAGCTGTCGACTGCTCTCATCTCTCCGGCCTCTCTTTGTCAGCCTCAGTTATTTCAGCTTTGAGTCTGGGATTTACCACACAGAACACTGCAGGAACTGAGAAGGACCCAAAACACATGCATTTCTAGCAATGACCCTGCTTTAGTCAAACCTTTTCCAATCCGCTCATTTCATCAGCATGCCTTCACTGTAGTTTGTACTTAACAGCAGCGCTAATGTGGAAAGACTTTTTTCCAAATTGATTCATATTGCTTGAGTATTCCCGTGACTGATTACACAATGTTTGTTTAAGACGGAGAAGGTCCGTGAATGGTGCAGATACGCATCTAAAAGCTCAACCATCCGCTGTGAGGAGGAGGATGTGGTCAATAACCCCGCATGTGATATCACTAAACTAGTTGAGCATTAACCGCTTAATGTCTGCCGAGAGCAGCCACACGTGGAGAGCTGGCAGCGCAGAGACTGCTGGGAAAGCCTGAGGCGCGCCGCGGGCCGTCGCATTCAAACACATGTGATGCATCTGCTTTTACTGCTGAATGTTCTCCATCGGCTTAACCGGCTGATCGGGTGCAAATGGACATCAGAGACTGTTTGCAGAGTAACGCTGATTCAGTATACAATTAAACAATGATAATCATTTGAAAACCTGTGAAATAAAATATATTCAAACATCAGACTGTTTGCATTTTCATTCATGATGTCGTTCTCTGGGAAAACTGCATGAAAGGCAAATTCCACCACTGGAAATATTTAACATTTGGGGCTCTTGTTTTCTATACAAAGGGTCACAACTGGATCTAATTGAGTTAATGACAAAAATGTGCCATTTTACCCCAAAATCAAAAGAAAAATTTATATTTTTACATCCAGTGTTGCAAATTGAAATTGTGCGCAAAAATTGGAATATCACATAAAACATTGTCTCATATTTATATCACAGGATAAGCGATATCACACAAGCAGCGAGAGCATTATCACACGAGTGTTGCTTATGTGTAAAACAACAATAAAACAACAATATTACCTATAAAGCCACAGCACAGCAGAAAGGTTGCGTGTCTCGTTTTGAACGAATCGTGTGAATCAATGATTCAAAGGTCCATTCATACAGAGAGAGAGCCGTTTACTCCATTGCTGAATGAATCAGTCGTTCAAATGTATGAATGACTCATAAAGACATTTACCACCACCTGCTGGCATTTTTAGTTTCTTATTTAGAGTATTATTTCATAAAAAAAAGAAGAAAAAAAAACCTTTCACGGAATAGTTCACCATAAAAAATGTGAATTATGTCAAACCGAATGACTCAGGCTACTTTCTTTTGTGGAACATAAAATAAGGTATTTTGAAGACTGTTGGTAATAAAGCTGTTTTGGTTATCAATGACTTTCATTGCATGAACGAAAAAAAACTGACATGTTTCTCAAATTATCTTATTTTATGTTCCATAGTTTATGTTAGCCTAAATGTTTATGTTTAATGAATGTTTTAATAAATTGTATGTTGAATCAAATAAAACATTTCTTTTTAAAGCTACTATTTATAATGTCTACTTAATACTTTCTCATTTAACATAAAAATAGCATTAAATAATCTTTCGGGGGTATTTTCACAGCCAAATGTAATTTGAGATTAATTAGATGAATTCATCGACACATTGTGTAATTAATTAGATTTTTAAAAAATTATCGACAGACATGCTGTATTGTATATATATATATATATATATATATATATATTATAAATAAATATATTTAATATATAAACATAACATATTTTTCTGAAATATATACATGCATGTCTGTGTATTTATATATACATAATAAATATACACAGTACACACACATATATTATGCAGACAAAAACTTTTATTTTGGATACGATTAATCGTTTGACAGCACTAATATATATATATATATTCAACTCAGTTGAGATTTTATGCACATCCTGACATTTTGATCCATCGTTCTTTTATGCAATATCCCAAAATTGCCCAAAAACATTTCCCCCAACATTTTAATGACTGTCTGTTTTATGCTTTGAGGTATAGTGATGATTTATGCACCAAATTGCTACTACAGTTCTAATTTCTATAACAGTATTTTCTTTATTTGAGCTCTGGTAAATCATGAAAATAATATCGCAATTCGTTTTTTGTATAACTGAGATGCTATTATAGTTTTATTCATATTATGAAATGATTTTTATATTTTCAGTTTTCATTTTAAATTTAATTACAATTTTACCAATTTTATTAGTGTTTTTTTTCGTAAATGTGTCTATACAGTTAAGTACACAATTGAAACACTAAGCTAAACTTTGTACAGTGAGAAGGCAGTGAAAACTGTTGAGCTGTAAGCGAGAAAGCCGTCCTTGTACTAGTGTTGTCTGTCAGGCCTTCAGGGCATCGACTGACGCAGCGGCCGGCGTTTCGTAGCCTCAAGGAATCATATGCTGCCTTCTGTGGCGCGTCTGTCCATCTGTATGTGAGTGTGTGAGTGTGTGTGTGACAGCAGGACTGTGTGTATCTCGGCATGCATCAGGTGTAACGCGGCGCCCGCGAGGAGGATGCATTCTTGGATCAACATCTCTCGCTCCACCTGGAATCACAATAAACCTGATCCAATTTCAACCCCATTCTATAATGAAAACAATGGAAAATCATTTATGCTCTGCTTTAATATATTGCATCAGTTAGAAATTGCTCTTCGTGGGTGCAATCTCTGTCCCTAAAAAAAAAAACCTCATCCAGAAACCACAAGCAACTGAAAAAGTCATGCAAACTCATTGGTTAAAAGGTGTGGAAACCCTGTGAAACAACATTTCTGTCAAATAAACATAGTCTTAAGAATATCCCTAACGAGGTTCAACTGGTTAACACGGTCCCATTAACCCCTGCTAATGCTGTAACTACACAAGCAGGGCCTACACTAATCAAAAAAGCTTCCTAATGTTTCAGCGAAAAACCTTGAACAAAAACATTCATGGAATCCTTTCATTCCACAAAAGGGTCTTTATAGAGGAACGGGTCCTTTAGATTATTCAAATGTTCTAAGAACTAAGAAACACTGGAAACACTGGATATAAGATTAAGAAACACTGGATCTTTTCACTGCAAAGTTCTTTGGAAACCAAAAATTGTTCTTCTACGCTCTGGAAAGGGTCCTTTAGATTATTAAAATGTTCTAAACATTAAGAAACACTGGATCTTTTCACTGCAAAGTTCTTTGGAAACCAAAAATTGTTCTTCTACGCTCTTAAAAATAAAGGTTCTTAATTAGCATGGATGGTTTCGTGAAGAACCTTTAACATCCATTTGCACAAAAGGTTATTTAGAGTGGAAAGGGTCCTCACGAACTGATCACTGAAAGGTTCTTCTATGGCATCATTGTGACTTTTTTAAAAGCTCTCTGAGATGCATGAGAATGCGAATGGGTCGCTCTCACCAATTATAATACCTGACAACCCTGAATTCAAAAGGAGATGACTCTTGTTCAGCATTTGAAAGAGGTTTGAGACGCTCCCCCATGATTTACCTCAGTTTACTGTGAGTTTGGAAACATATCTTTTGACCAGTGCCGCACCTGGTGACCTCTAAGTAAGTGACTGCCGTCGCAGTGGCACAGATGTCTTTTTAAAGCAATAGGTTTGCAATTAGCTGACACAGCGAGCAGGTTTTGCAAGCTGTCCTATTCTGGGATGTGGGCGGATGGGCTGAAATGGGAATGGAACTATTGATCCGCTGGTCTGGTTGAGATGATGCACATGGACTATTTTGGGGGCAGAGGGGAATTCGCTGCCCTCCAGAACATTATGTTGCGTGACGTAGTCAAGCTCTTCAAAAATCAACTCAATATTGGCAGCAAAGCAAAATGGCTGCTACATCTCATGACCTCTGCGCTTCATGAGCAGAAATACATTGGCCTTTGCACCGCTGCTGTTGATGTGGGATGACTGTAGTCACCCAACACAAACCTGAGCCAGCAAACTAAGCGTGCAAGTAGGAGTCAGCTGGAGCTATATATAACAATATCAATCTAGTTTTACTTCACTTTGCTACAACTAATACATTAAAATAAATAAATAAATTATTACAAAATAAATAATATATATATATATATATATATATATATATATATATATATATATAGACAAAAATAAATAAACATAAAAAACAGGAATGATGCTCAAGATGAAGTAGACTAGTAATATATACCTTGGGGGAGGGAAAGGGTTACAATATACTATATACTATATATAGGTATTTAGAAATATTTCACTTTCCTAAACAATCTAGAAACGGACCCCAAGTTTTATAGAAATTACCAGAAGTTCCTTTCATTGTGTGTCTGATTTTCTTTAGTTTAAAAACAAAATATATATATATCTTTAATCCATAAAGAATGGGTAGGGGGTGTAGGCAATTTCCAGAAATAATTCACCCCAAAAGCAACACGCTGACATTATTTCTTCAGCCTTGTGTTGTGTTTAGTCTGTCGACAGTTGTATGAACTGTCACTGTGTGGAAAAGAGCTGCATTAACATTCTTCAAAATATCTCTTTTTGTTTTTACACTTTAAGGTGACATTGTAATACATGTACAGATAAGTACTGAATGATATTAATGACATGTACTTACTATAGGGTTAAGATTTGGTTAAGGGTTAGTTGCTTGTAATTATGCATAATTTACTGTTATTACTGTAGTAAGCACATGCAACCAGAACACTGCAAATAAAGTGTTATCTTAAAGGGGTCATATGATGCGATTTAAATGTTTCCTTTCTCTTTGGAGTGTTACAAGCTCTTGGTGCATAAAGAAGATCTGTAAAGTTGCAAAGACTAAAGTCTCAAATCCAAAGAGATATTCTTTATAACAAATGCAGACTTGGTTTTATGTTTACGTGGCGCGATGCAACGCAACGCGTAAAAAGACAGTGTAAGTCATTATAATACATAATTATGTCCCCACTGGATGCAACGAATGCCTCGTTTACAATGGGCTTTAATGTTTTTGTTTCATTGCTCCGGCCGGACACGGCATCATCACAGTATGGTGAGGGGCGTAACATTTCCGTCACACGCTTGAGGTATTCGGCCAATCACAACGCACTGGATAGCTGTCCAATCAGAGCACACCTCGCTTTTCAGAACGATGAGCTTTGTAAAAATCGATGTGTTTCAGAAAGGCGGGGCATAGAGGAGAAACAATAATGTACAGTATGTGGAAAATAATGTGCTTTTTTTACCTTAAACCACATAAACATTTCATTACACCAAATACTGTTCTTTTTAGCAGCATCATATGACCCCTTTAAATAAGTACTTACAAAAATATATTATTAAAGGAAGCGAAAGGCGTTTCCTTCTCTATTATACTCTCTTTCTCTTTATAAATTATTACCTATGCTGAAATCAAGGGTTATCTTATAGTTATAAACTTTTTTTTTTCTTTTTTTGGTCAATCCATTGAAAGTTTATGTAATCAACCTTTTCAAGCTTCAAAAAAGTACACTAAGACATTGTAAAAGTAATCCATATGAATCAAGGGATTTAACCCAAGTCTCCTGAAGAGACACAATCACTTGATATAAAATATTTGATTATTTCCTTTTCCCTTAATTTTCCCTTTTTTTGTCTTTAAATCTAAACAGTTCACTGTTCAATTTAGCTAGATCTTATCTCCAGTTTTGACAATCGTGATCTTAAGCACAGGAACTTTGTCTCCAGCAGTGACTGTGGTGTACCGCAGGGTTCTGTCTTGGGCCATCTTTTATTTTTGTATTTATATGTCTATTGAGTTCTTGGGTGTGTTTTTCCCCCCAAAATGTAACTTCTTTTAAACTGATGACATACAGTTTAATTTTCTTTCAAACCCAGTCATTCTAGTGTCTGTTTAAAGGTAATCATGTCTTGTCTGTTGATGTACCAAGGCTGAATTCTGAAATAATTGAACAATAGACAACAGGCCAAAGATGCTAGTTAGAAATTAAACTATACATATAAAAAACTCAAGAGTTTGAGATTGATGAGTTAGAATTTCTTGTCAATTAATTGAAGTATTTTCTAATTGAAGTCAAGTCTTTCTTGAACAATTAATTTAAAAAAAATAAAAAAACAGCTAATGAATGAATGTAAAGTGGGACAAATGTTATGCAGGAAAACACAGTGTTAGTCACACAATTCTCCGGCCTGGAGATGAAATGCTGACTTTCAGCTCACATCTCGGTGAGGTCACCCCATTGGTATCGCAAGCGCAGCAGTCACGTTGTGGCACAATGCAGACAGATTGCTTATAATAACCGTTAGAAAAAAAAAATAAAAAAAACAGCTAATGAATGAATGTAAAGTGTGACAAATGTTATGCAGGAAAACACAGTGTTAGTCACACAATTCTCCGGCCTGGAGATGAAATGCTGACTTTCAGCTCACATCTCGGTGAGGTCACCCCATTGGTATCGCAAGCGCAGCAGTCACGTTGTGGCACAATGCAGACAGATTGCTTATAATAACCGTTAGAGACCTTTCATTTTTCATTGTCAGCGATTTGCAGGATAATTTTGGCACCCTTTAAGGAGACAACCTTCCTATTAAGAAGATAAAAATAAACAAACTAGTTGTGAAAGCTCTATATCGGGATGAGCTAATCCTATTTACAGATCTCTGGCATCGATACGGAACCATGCAGACATGCTTACATGTGACAATTTTGCTATTTTTAAAAGCAAGCTACACTTAACGCCAAAAGGTTTCTGGTGCCAGAGCACCTAAGGGGATAAAACGTCACAATTAAAATCATATTACAAAGCCTGTATGAGAAGAAACACTCTGGCCAGTTCATCTAATATAGGAGCACAGTAGATATGGCTTAAAAACTAAATTTTCTATATATATATATTTTTTTTTTTTGCTATCACTGATCAATACTTTTACCAAGTAATTAAATGAAATGCTCCTAGGCTCTTAACATCTTACAACAGCGTTTTATCTCAACACCAGCAGTAACATTGAACCTGAAAAAGTGGTGGCCACAGTATAACAAGACAAAACAATGACAAAATTCAGTGGATGAATAATAAACTAATATTGAAATAAACATATTAGGAATATGTTTAAAGAGATATCCTTTTTAACACCACTGTATGAACAAAGAGAGCATCCCAGGAAAGGTCTGTCTTGTTTGTAATCACCTTTGATAAAAGACTAATGAGGAATTAAAGACAATCAACAAATCATCACCTTTTTAATGTGATCCAAAAGTCAATATCAGCCAGCAATTAGTTTTTGTGTCTGCAACGCTTGTCTTGCTAGAGCAGCCGGTCGAGATGTGTTTCATACAGACTCTCTTCCAAAGCCAAAATGAAATAAAACCGATTACTTTTTTTTTTTTTTTGCCTGTTATATAGGGCTACTCCCTATCTTGTATTCTTTTTATGTATCTAATATTTCTAATTTACCACCAGCCAGGACAAAATGACACATGAAGCCGTAAATTTCCTACTAATTCCAAATAATTCTGATTACATGGACGAGTAGTTTTCAATCAGAAAGATAATCTTGGTGATAGATGGTGGGATAATTGGCTGTCTCGGCGACGTAAATATTGTGTCGTTCTATTAATCTTGCCGAATGAGGTGTCAACCTGTCACTCATTCGTCAAACTGAATAAGGAAACATAAGAGATAAATAAATGCATGCAAGTCCGGATGTGCGGATGTGTGTGAGAGTTGCTCTCAAAAGTGTCTGAGTGCCATTACCTGAATGCAACTAGCCAAAAATGTAAAGCTTTTTTGCAATTTAGTTTTGCTTAAAGACCCAGATTTTACATCGCACGTCAATTGGACACAGCATTAAAGCTCATATAAAAGTGACAAAAATGTCCTTATAATCCAACATGCAGGTTATTACTATTACAATGAACTGTGTAAAAAATAATACATCATATGAACAATTATTAACACGGCATGGACTGAGTTTGATAAAATAACAATAATAGATTATGCCAGTTCAACCAAAAATGAAAATCTGCTGAAAATGTGCTCACACTCAAGCCGTCCGAGATGTTAATACGTTTGTTTCTTCATCAGATTTGGAGAAATGTAGCACTGCATCAGTGTCTCAGCAATGGATGCTCTACAGTGAATGGGTGCCGTCAGAATGAGAGTCCAAACAGCTGATAAAAACATCACAATAATCCACAAGTAATCCACAGCACTCCAGTCCATTAATTCTAATGTCTCCTCCAGATGTTAACTGATGGACTGGAGTGGTGTGGATTATTGTGATGTTTTTATCAGCTGTTTGGACTCTCATTCTGACGGCACCCATTCACTGTAGAGCATCCATTGCTGAGACACTGATGCAGTGCTACATTTCTACAAACCTGATGAAGAAACAAACTCATCCTAATCTTGGATGAACTGAGGGGGAGCACGTTTTTCTTTTTGGATGAACTATGCCTTCAAGGGGTTTCTTGTCAAATATTTTTATTTTAGTAAAATATGAGAAGTCTTTTAATACATTTAAAAACAGTAGGTCTATTTATATTGCCGTTTTAACTCTGCATGATCATAGGGAATTGAATTGTATTATTTGCATAGCTTTGTAAATCATCTAGACAAGCCAGCATTGTCCCGCAGTTGTGCCTGTGCCAGTTGTGCCAGTTCATTCACAGGAAGGTCATAAACAGGGTCTCTGTCGGGTTTGTAATGCTCTCTAATCTGTGATCACGATAGTAGATTAAAAAATAGAGTGAATCGAGCGCTGACATCTTTTTCATTTAATTTATAAAGATGATAATTAATGACCTCCTGGCAGAAGAGCGCCCTATTTTAACGCGAAGACTAAAGCCTCCCTGCTTTTCATGGAATTTGGAATTAACTCTCAAATATCAGTAATTTACAGGAAAAGGTCAGCCCTAATGTAGTCCCTCCCCGCTTTTTAATATCCCATAACTCTCTTTAAGATACTCACCTGGCACGGCTGCGCACCAGCTAATTGGAGGCAATTAATTAATTCTGCATCAGGTGTTGGTGAAGGCAAACAAAGCAGCGGAGACGAAGAGGCGCTCATGCCCTTCTTCATCATCATTAACAGCCATCAGGTGAGCGAGCGCCGCTTTGACGCGTGGCGCGCGACGCGAGACAGATCACATTTGCTCTGACGACAGGCCGCAGATTTATTTGGGTTATAAAGCAAGTGCAGAGCGCAGCATTCAATCACAGCTAAGGGAAATTAGATTAACAGCTCATGATCACAACAACTCTGAAAGAAACCAATGAGACGCCATTAAGCTCTGGTGCGGGAACCGCAACATAAAAGGGTCCAAATGTGCACCTTGGTTTTTGTATTGCAAGAGTGAAATTGTTGGTGCTTTTCCAAATAGATCCTACTTCAGTGCATGCTTCAGGTGTCCGAAAAACCAAAGATTTCACTTTCACAGCTGAAGAAGCCAAAGTAACCACATGTTGCACTTATAATAAAGCAGCGTTCTTACCCTTAACCAAAACTATTAAAATAATTGTTAATTGAAATAAAATAAAATATAAAAATAGAAATGTTACTCTCACAACTAAATGAAATAATTTGTTGAAGCGCTAAAATGACATTACAAAAATAAATGAATCCTACGTTATATTTAAAAGACCAAAAACTATTAAATCACAAAAGCATATAACAAAGAAATCTTAAAATGAAAATGAAAGCTGGCAAATATACAAATAAAAGCTAATGCGTATTTATTTGATTTAATATAATAAAAACATTGTAAAACAAAATAACATTGCAATAAAATTTACATTTGTTGACATTAACGTGAGCTAACAATGAAAAAAGAATACTTTATTAATGCTAATCTTAATTATAACATTTCAAAAGTTGTATCTGTTATTATTTAATGGACCTGCGCCAACATTAACTAACAATGAACAGCTGTATTTTTCTTATCAAGTATTGTTAACAAAAAATAAGAAATAGTGTAACACTGCACTGTAACAACATGATAGTTATTGCATATGCTAACATTAACTAATAGGACCTAATTGTGAAGTGTTACCAGTTATTATATAATAAAAAATAAAAAAAACGAATCTTCACAATCTTTAATCAAAGCTCCTTTTCAACTGACGTCACCAAACCCTCCTATTCTTTCACCACTTGAGAGTCCAGTCCTGCAGGTTTTCTCATTGGATAAGAGGCTAAGATAATGTTAAACATATATATATATATTTATATACAGTATATATATATACATGCATGCATACATACATACAGCAATTCTGAAAAATAAATAAAACCAACAACAACCACCAAAAAGGGTATTGAATAATAATATAACAACAATGATTTAAAAATAAACAGATAAATAAATAGAAGGCCATAAAAAGCTTGGCCATCCACACAAATATGCACATTAACATCACAGGTGTAAGAAAATGATGCTCAAGATGAAGTAGACTAGTAATCTATACCTTGGGGGAGGGAAAGGGTTACAATATACTATATACTATATATAGGTATTTAGAAACATTTCACTTTCCTAAACAATCTAGAAATGGACCCCACGTTTTATAGAAATTACCAGAAGTTCCTTTCATTGTGTGTCTGATTTTCTCTAGTTTAAAAACAAAAAATATATCTTTAATCCATAAAGAATGGGTAGGGGGTGTAGGCAATTTCCAGAAATAATTCACCCCAAAAGCAACACGCTGACATTATTTCTTCAGCCTTGTGTTGTGTTTAGTCTGTCGACAGTTGTATGAACTGTCACTGTGTGGAAAAGAGCTGCATTAACATTCTTCAAAATATCTCTTTTTGTTTTGTCCCTAATAACACGACAGGTCAGTAATATAAACTTTTATTGATCAAAGATGCATTAAATTGATCAAAAGTGAGCGTAAAGACATGTCTAATGTTAAAACCGATTTCTATTGCAAATAAATGTTGTTCTTATAAACTTTCTATTAATCTGTGAATCCTGAAAAATAGAAAGTATGGCCGTTTCCACAGAAATATTGTGCAGCACGACTGTGTTCAACATTGATAATAATCAGAAATGTTTCTCGAGCAGCAGATCAGTATATTATACTGATTTCTGAAGATCATGTGACACTGAAGACTGGAGGAATGATGCTGAAAATACAGCTGCGCATCACAGAAATACATTACAGCTTAACAGAGATTCACATAGAACACAGGTGTTTTAAACTGTAACAATATTTCAGCATTTTTACTGTATTTTTCCTCGAATAAAAGCAGCCATGGTGAGCAGGAGAGACCTATTTAAAAAACATTACATTTTTTCCAACCCCAAACTTTTGACCTTTGACCAGTAGTGTACATTCAATGAGTATTAAGCACTTTTCTCTCTTTCTTTAAAGTGTCAGTGAAAGCTGTAACCTCGGGAAGTCAAATTAAATATTGTATGTGTGGTGTTATTGTATCCAATACATTTACACTGACGTATCCACTGAAACAGTAACTCATTTAAATGCAGATGTGACCTAAAAGAAGCAATCCCTCAGTAGAAGTTAGCTAGTTTGGAGTCATTCATTATATCTGCCATGAATACAAGAACATAACTGTTTGACAAATGCAGTGCAGAGGTTATGTACATGTCGTCTTGCGATGCTGACCTGAACTGAATGCATTGGATTGATTCAGAAATGGCGTTTATTTCTCTCATACGGCACATTCATCAGAACACTGAGGCTTCTAGACCAGCAAACTCAATATGACAGGTCAGAACATAAGAGCTGTAACAGCGCTGGTCGTCTTCAGACACACCTGTTCCTGTGTGCACCCGATCCCATGTTTGAAGTGACGATCCTGATGATCAGACGCTCAAACACTCATCTGTGGAGATGCTGCAGTGTCCTGTCTTCCGCTGGGCTCCGGGAGCTTTCAGCAGCTGTGCCGCTGTCACGGGGTTTCACGTTTCCAGGGCCCACACTGTCCTCCACTGTGCTGCCCGTGAGTCTGTCTGAATGGGGCTTTTGACGGGCAGAGCCGCGTCTCTCAACGGCCCCGGCCCGGCCCAGAACACAGGAGCGCGGGTCACGGCTCACACACCTGGCAGGTACGGCTCACCACGTGCCACCAGCCCAAACAAAAGCCGCTCTGTACTGACGGTTATTGCGACTTATACCATCCGCTGCACTCTCTGCATTCATAAAGAGGATGAAGATGAAAGAGAGAGAGCGTCATACACATACACACTCTTAAAAAGAATAAAGGTGCTTCACGACGCTATAGAAGAACCTTTTTGTCTAAATGGTTCCATAAAGAACCTTTAACATCTGAAGAACCTTTCTGTTTCACAAAGCTTTTTTGTGGCGAAAGAAGGTTCTTCAGATTATAAAAAGCTAAGAAAGTGACGGTTCTGTACCATTTGTGGAACCAAAAATGGTTCTTCTATGGCATCGCTTGAAGAACCTTTTAAAGCACCTTTATTTTTAAGAGCAGGGTTAATGAGCAGGATGCAGGGTTATTATCACTAGCTAAAACTAAAACCATATATATATATTTTAATTATTAATAACTGAAATATTTTTTATTGCCAAAGCAACATTTCTCATTTTTGTGTATCTTAAGTTGAAAATAACTAAAACTGAATAAACTGAAACTAAAAAATATGTCTATAAACTATATAGACATATTTTAAAAATACAATTACAGACAAATAAAATGACTAAACAAAATTGTAACAAAAATTAAAACTAAAATAAAGTTTAATTCAATATAAAAACTAAAATAGTATTTCAGTGATACTAAAATAACGCTTCACAAAAATTTCACATTCAATTTTAGTTTCAAATGGCAACAATAGCTCTATTCCAAATTTCACACATCGTTCTTTGCTGTTTCTAATTGTTAATTTCTGTGCTATTGTCAAGTAGAAGTGTGCTTAACTGTATTGATGAGCACTTAGTGTACTTCAAATCTTAACTCTGTTTAACAAACTGTACTTGCAGATAATATATTAATGAAATAAGTGTACTTAATTCACTGTTTTTCAATGCATTTATGCGCTTTGTAACTTCAAATGAAAAAGTTTTACTTTAAAGTGCACTTAAAATAATAATCCTTTGTTGTGCTTTGCAGTAAATAAATTTTGTTGACTAACATACTAAAGCACATGTAAAGTACCTGATTATAATAGTGTAGCATGTTATTCAATATTACGAGTTAATATAATTCAAATGTAGTGAATTGCAACTGTCTCATTACAAATATGTAGTTACAAATATATAAAAAATTTATGACAAGTTTCAATAGAAATGACATTAAAGTATATTTTAGTTTACCATAAATGCATGCCAGTACACTTTAACTTTAAATTAAGCTTTAGCGTTAGTTCTGGCAGGTCACGTGAGTCAAGCTTGCATCAGCTGATTCTCAGCTGATCACATCTACCTATAGGAATACGACACCTATCGCGGCATTCCTATATAAGCTCTATTCAGGAACCATACAGCCAAACCAAACTTTATGCTAAGTATCTATCATTCTGACGATAGTGGTCCTGACAGAACCATATTTCAAACAAAGTAGAAGTCAGGGGCAGACTGGGACAAAATTTCAGGCCCGGAAGTCTCACACTCATCCAGGACATCCAATACGCACACAACACATTTTGAAAGCACCGGGAAACAATATTTTTTGTATGGCCATCATCACATAAAAAAGTTTAAATCCCTAGGCTGGGGCCACGCAAAATAATTAAAAGTTAGCCTATCTCTCGAACTTCCTTTTTCATCAACACATCTCCACCTTGTTGCAAAACAACCACCTCGTTGTAATTTGTTTGCACATAGTATAGGCCTACATTTATTTAGTTAATCATCAGAAAGCATTACATTCAGTTCACACTTATGTACAGTGTTGGGGAAAGTTACTTTTAAAAGTAATGCGTTACAATATTGCGTTACTCCCTAAAAAAAGTAACTAATTATGTTACTTAGTTACTTTTTATGGAAGGTAATGCGTTATATTACTTTTGCGTTACTTTCACGTTACTTTTTAAATATAAGCAGGGCTTGATTGTTTTTAATATAAGAAGTTCTATTTCTAGCAAATATAAAAGCCCTTTCACACCAAAAAGTGAAATGAATAAACCTCAGGCTGACGCAAATTCAGGTCTGTACAGTAGAACGCAGCAGAATGAAACACTCTTCAGCAATACAAAAACAAAGCACAATTGTTAGTGTCTCTAAAGTCATTTTTGCTTATTAGTATGCTTGAACTGGATCATCAAAGGTCAGCAGCAAAGATATTAGTTAATAAAATGGGATTAGATATATTTGTGTTATTTAACATATTTAATTATTGCAGGTTTGCGTCATATTCTGAGTTAGCATTTCACTGTTTTAATTCATTTTGATGAATACTAAATCTGTTTTTTGTGAGTGGGATGAATTAATGCACATTCACATTCCCTGCTCATTCATGACAGGCTGCATGGATGGGCAGGGGGGTTTTTTGCCCAGAACAGAACCATACCGCCAAACCAAACTTTATGCTAAGTATCTATCATTTTGA
Source organism: Sinocyclocheilus grahami (assembly GCF_001515645.1). Lineage (NCBI taxonomy): Eukaryota > Metazoa > Chordata > Actinopteri > Cypriniformes > Cyprinidae > Sinocyclocheilus > Sinocyclocheilus grahami. The sequence goes on from NW_015505692.1 coordinate 820,669, forward strand.
CGATAGTGGTCCTGACAGAAATTAAGCTTTAGCGTTAGTTCTGGCAGGTCACGTGAGTCAAGCTTGCATCAGCTGATTCTCAGCTGATCACATCTACCTATAGGAATACGACACCTATCGCGGCATTCCTATATAAGCTGTATTCAGTATTATTCAGCAGCTTTTCAGCTTGCTTCGGAGCAAATTACCCTCCTCCATCCCCAGCTCCACCTTTTGCCACAGTCAGGACTTAGCTTTCTGATATTCCTTGCTAATCAGACTCCTTTATCTTGAATAAAGTGTTACACTTAAATATCATTGAGTACATTAATGATATCTGCCTTGTTCTGTTCTGTTAACCCTGGGGGGTTATTATTGCTGTTCTCCCTGCTCATTCATGACAGGCTGCATGGATGGGCAGGGGGGTTTTTTGCCCAGAACAGAACCATACCGCCAAACCAAACTTTATGCTAAGTATCTATCATTTTGACGATAGTGGTCCTGACAGAAATTAAGCTTTAGCGTTAGTTCTGGCAGGTCACGTGAGTCAAGCTTGCATCAGCTGATTCTCAGCTGATCACATCTACCTATAGGAATACGACACCTATCGCGGCATTCCTATATAAGCTGTATTCAGTATTATTCAGCAGCTTTTCAGCTTGCTTCGGAGCAAATTACCCTCCTCCATCCCCAGCTCCACCTTTTGCCACAGTCAGGACTTAGCTTTCTGATATTCCTTGCTAATCAGACTCCTTTATCTTGAATAAAGTGTTACACTTAAATATCATTGAGTACATTAATGATATCTGCCTTGTTCTGTTCTGTTAACCCTGGGGGGTTATTATTGCTGTTCTCCCTGCTCATTCATGACAGGCTGCATGGATGGGCAGGGGGGTTTTTTGCCCAGAACAGAACCATACCGCCAAACCAAACTTTATGCTAAGTATCTATCATTTTGACGATAGTGGTCCTGACAGAAATTAAGCTTTAGCGTTAGTTCTGGCAGGTCACGTGAGTCAAGCTTGCATCAGCTGATTCTCAGCTGATCACATCTACCTATAGGAATACGACACCTATCGCGGCATTCCTATATAAGCTGTATTCAGTATTATTCAGCAGCTTTTCAGCTTGCTTCGGAGCAAATTACCCTCCTCCATCCCCAGCTCCACCTTTTGCCACAGTCAGGACTTAGCTTTCTGATATTCCTTGCTAATCAGACTCCTTTATCTTGAATAAAGTGTTACACTTAAATATCATTGAGTACATTAATGATATCTGCCTTGTTCTGTTCTGTTAACCCTGGGGGGTTATTATTGCTGTTCTCCCTGCTCATTCATGACAGGCTGCATGGATGGGCAGGGGGGTTTTTTGCCCAGAACAGAACCATACCGCCAAACCAAACTTTATGCTAAGTATCTATCATTTTGACGATAGTGGTCCTGACAGAAATTAAGCTTTAGCGTTAGTTCTGGCAGGTCACGTGAGTCAAGCTTGCATCAGCTGATTCTCAGCTGATCACATCTACCTATAGGAATACGACACCTATCGCGGCATTCCTATATAAGCTGTATTCAGTATTATTCAGCAGCTTTTTAGCTTGCTTCGGAGCAAATTACCCTCCTCCATCCCCAGCTCCACCTTTTGCCACAGTCAGGACTTAGCTTTCTGATATTCCTTGCTAATCAGACTCCTTTATCTTGAATAAAGTGTTACACTTAAATATCATTGAGTACATTAATGATATCTGCCTTGTTCTGTTCTGTTAACCCTGGGGGGTTATTATTGCTGTTCTCCCTGCTCATTCATGACAGGCTGCATGGATGGGCAGGGGGGTTTTTTGCCCAGAACAGAACCATACCGCCAAACCAAACTTTATGCTAAGTATCTATCATTTTGACGATAGTGGTCCTGACAGAAATTAAGCTTTAGCGTTAGTTCTGGCAGGTCACGTGAGTCAAGCTTGCATCAGCTGATTCTCAGCTGATCACATCTACCTATAGGAATACGACACCTATCGCGGCATTCCTATATAAGCTGTATTCAGTATTATTCAGCAGCTTTTTAGCTTGCTTCGGAGCAAATTACCCTCCTCCATCCCCAGCTCCACCTTTTGCCACAGTCAGGACTTAGCTTTCTGATATTCCTTGCTAATCAGACTCCTTTATCTTGAATAAAGTGTTACACTTAAATATCATTGAGTACATTAATGATATCTGCCTTGTTCTGTTCTGTTAACCCTGGGGGGTTATTATTGCTGTTCTCCCTGCTCATTCATGACAGGCTGCATGGATGGGCAGGGGGGTTTTTTGCCCAGAACAGAACCATACCGCCAAACCAAACTTTATGCTAAGTATCTATCATTTTGACGATAGTGGTCCTGACAGAAATTAAGCTTTAGCGTTAGTTCTGGCAGGTCACGTGAGTCAAGCTTGCATCAGCTGATTCTCAGCTGATCACATCTACCTATAGGAATACGACACCTATCGCGGCATTCCTATATAAGCTGTATTCAGTATTATTCAGCAGCTTTTTAGCTTGCTTCGGAGCAAATTACCCTCCTCCATCCCCAGCTCCACCTTTTGCCACAGTCAGGACTTAGCTTTCTGATATTCCTTGCTAATCAGACTCCTTTATCTTGAATAAAGTGTTACACTTAAATATCATTGAGTACATTAATGATATCTGCCTTGTTCTGTTCTGTTAACCCTGGGGGGTTATTATTGCTGTTCTCCCTGCTCATTCATGACAGGCTGCATGGATGGGCAGGGGGGTTTTTTGCCCAGAACAGAACCATACCGCCAAACCAAACTTTATGCTAAGTATCTATCATTTTGACGATAGTGGTCCTGACAGAAATTAAGCTTTAGCGTTAGTTCTGGCAGGTCACGTGAGTCAAGCTTGCATCAGCTGATTCTCAGCTGATCACATCTACCTATAGGAATACGACACCTATCGCGGCATTCCTATATAAGCTGTATTCAGTATTATTCAGCAGCTTTTCAGCTTGCTTCGGAGCAAATTACCCTCCTCCATCCCCAGCTCCTCCTTTCGCCACAGTCAGGACTTGGCTTTCTGATATTCCTTGCTAATCAGACTCCTTTATCTTGAATAAAGTGTTACACTTAAATATCATTGAGTACATTAATGATATCTGCCTTGTTCTGTTCTGTTAACCCTGGGGGGTTATTATTGTTGCTCTCCCTGCTCATTCATGACAGGCTGCATGGATGGGCAGGGGGGTTTTTTGCCCAGAACAGAACCATACCGCCAAACCAAACTTTATGCTAAGTATCTATCATTTTGACGATAGTGGTCCTGACAGAGATTAAGCTTTAGCGTTAGTTCTGGCAGGTCACGTGAGTCAAGCTTGCATCAGCTGATTCTCAGCTGATCACATCTACCTATAGGAATACGACACCTATCGCGGCATTCCTATATAAGCTGTATTCAGTATTATTCAGCAGCTTTTTAGCTTGCTTCGGAGCAAATTACCCTCCTCCATCCCCAGCTCCACCTTTCGCCACAGTCAGGACTTAGCTTTCTGATATTCCTTGCTAATCAGACTCCTTTATCTTGAATAAAGTGTTACACTTAAATATCATTGAGTACATTAATGATATCTGCATTGTTCTGTTCTGTTAACCCTAGGGGGGTTATTATTGCTGCTCTCCCTGCTCATTCATGACAGGCTGCATGGATGGGCAGGGAGGTTTTTTGCCCAGAACAGAACCATACAGCCAAACCAAACTTTATGCTAAGTATCTATCATTCTGACGATAGTGGTCCTGACAGAACCATATTTCAAACAAAGTAGAAGTCAGGGGCAGACTGGGACAAAATTTCAGGCCCGGAAGTCTCACACTCATCCAGGACATCCAATACGCACACAACACATTTTGAAAGCACCGGGAAACAATATTTTTTGTATGGCCATCATCACATAAAAAAGTTTAAATCCCTAGGCTGGGGCCGCGCAAAATAATTAAAAGTTAGCCTATCTCTCGAACTTCCTTTTTCATCAACACATCTCCACCTTGTTGCAAAACAACCACCTCGTTGTAATTTGTTTGCACATAGTATAGGCCTACATTTATTTAGTTAATCATCAGAAAGCATTACATTCAGTTCACACTTATGTACAGTGTTGGGGAAAGTTACTTTTAAAAGTAATGCGTTACAATATTGCGTTACTCCCTAAAAAAAGTAACTAATTATGTTACTTAGTTACTTTTTATGGAAGGTAATGCGTTATATTACTTTTGCGTTACTTTCGCATTACTTTTTAAGTATAAGCAGGGCTTGATTGTTTTTAATATAAGAAGTTCTATTTCTAGCAAATATAAAAGCCAACACCAAAAAGTGTAATGAATAAACCTCAGGCTGAAGCAAAAGTAAATTCACGTCTGTACAGTAGAACACAGGAGAAGAAGGTTCAACACTCTTCAGCAATACAAAAACAAAGCACAATTGTTAGTTTCTCTAAAGTCATTTTTGCTTATTAGTATGCTTGAACTGGATCATCAAAGGTCAGCAGCAAAGATATTAGTTAATAAAATGGGATTAGATATATTTGTGTTATTTAACATATTTAATTATTGCAGGTTTGCGTCATATTCTGAGTTAGCATTTCACTGTTTTAATTCATTTTGATTAATACTAAATCTGTTTTTTGTGAGTGGGATGAATTAATGCACATTCACATTTAGTCTAGAACTACATCATGTTCACAGTCTAGAACTGCAGTAGCATCATGTTCAGACAGCGCACACAACTCGAACACGATTTCTCCCAACATGGGGACAGGAGAGCTGTCAGTCAATAAACGGGAAAACAAAGTAACTGGCATTACTTTTTTGAAAAAGTAACTCCGATATTTTCTTGTAAATTAAAAAAGTAATGCGTTACTTTACTAGTTACTTGAAAAAAGTAATCTGATTACGTAACTCGCGTTACTTGTAATGAGTTACCCCCAACACTGCTTATGTATATTATTTCCATAATAAGTGTGCTAAAGTGTACTTCTTTTTCAAGCACATGTACCCTTATAATGCTGTCTAGTTAGGGAGCGCAGCAGGTTTTGGAGCACACTCCCGCAGCCTGTCGGTCTCCTCCATGCTCGTCTGCAGTTCAAAGGCTGATGAGTGAATTATCTGTGACAGGAAGTGCATGTCAGCGTGTCAGTGCTGTGGGCGGCACAACCGCAGCTTAAAGCGGCCTTTGCTTCTAATCCACATGAAGAGAGATTGATAGAGACTCTCTCACTCCAGGCTTTTATTTCTCTCTCTCTATATATCCTTCAGCCTGTGTCAGAGACTGGAATGAGTGTTGCGGATGAAAGCCGTGTCCCTTTCCTGACCAGGTCATGACGGGCCACACAGTCAGACAAACGCCTCAGACGTCCTAACCTGCAGTGAAATCGTTCAGATACGCCAGTTCCATCATTACTTACTCCCCTCATGCTGCTCCAAACTTAGTTGATATTTTCTCCAAAAACAAAAAGGGTATTTTCAACAAATTTCCATGCAACAGTTTTCCAGAACACTACAGTTTAATAATAACCATGACTGTCAACCTAAAAATTTTTTTTAAAAAACCCTGGAAAAATCATAAGGAAATCCTAGAAACTGTAACTGGGCTTTAAGAGGACTTTAAATGATAGTTGTTGATCCAAGTGATTTAGGAACCAGAACAAACTTAATTCTTAATGAGAATAATTATACAAACACAGCAATATATTGCTGTTGTAAAATTATTGTAGCATAAAATAAAAATGAATATTTGATTGCAATACTAATATTTATGTATTAAATTCTTTTACTTTCAAGTGTTCAAACCCTTTTCTAATGCTCCAGCTTTTATTTTGGCAGAATGCTGGGAAAATACAGTAAATATCTGTCCACATTTTGGACATTATGCCAATGATCTGTGACAGGAAGTGCATGTCAGCGTGTCAGTGCTGTGGGCGGCACAACCGCAGCTTAAAGCGGCCTTTGCTTCTAATCCACATGAAGAGAGATTGATAGAGACTCTCTCACTCCAGGCTTTTATTTCTCTCTCTCTATATATCCTTCAGCCTGTGTCAGAGACTGGAATGAGTGTTGCGGATGAAAGCCGTGTCCCTTTCCTGACCAGGTCATGACGGGCCACACAGTCAGACAAACGCCTCAGACGTCCTAACCTGCAGTGAAATCGTTCAGATACGCCAGTTCCATCATTACTTACTCCCCTCATGCTGCTCCAAACTTAGTTGATATTTTCTCCAAAAACAAAAAGGGTATTTTCAACAAATTTCCATGCAACAGTTTTCCAGAACACTACAGTTTAATAATAACCATGACTGTCAACCTAAAAAAATTTTTTAAAAAACCCTGGAAAAATCATAAGGAAATCCTAGAAACTGTAACTGGGCTTTAAGAGGACTTTAAATGATAGTTGTTGATCCAAGTGATTTAGGAACCAGAACAAACTTAATTCTTAATGAGAATAATTATACAAACACAGCAATATATTGCTGTTGTAAAATTATTGTAGCATAAAATAAAAATGAATATTTGATTGCAATACTAATATTTATGTATTAAATTCTTTTACTTTCAAGTGTTCAAACCCTTTTCTAATGCTCCAGCTTTTATTTTGGCAGAATGCTGGGAAAATACAGTAAATATCTGTCCACATTTTGGACATTATGCCAATGTGTAAATAACATAAACCTAGCAGACACGCCCAAATGCACATTCAACTCACAATGCGTGCAGAGATGAAGTTCTCTGTGAATCAAGATGCTCTGAAAACACAGGATCATGAGCTGCACGTATCTAAATGAACACAGTGCTGTGCTTCACGCTGAAACACTCCGACTTGCATCAGTTATTTCATTAAAGCCCCCTAGTTTGCTCTCAAACACTGACAACATTCACATTTCGAAGCTAAAAGCATTCAAAACTTGCATTCTGTCTCTTCCGCCAATAAAGATCAACGATTTTTATGACCTCATTCTGCACTTCAGCTTCTCATCTCATTTTATGACCAATCAAATGTTCTCTAGGATCTGAAACGTCCCGCCCCTTACACTATAAAACACACTGAAGCTGCAGCTGAAAATGGTCACTTATTCACACATTTATTACATAGCACATACTATGCTATATATGGGATAGGGAACGATTCAGACAGATTAAATATCCTTTTCATTGGGATCAGTTACGTCAGGTTTTACATCAACCTCCACAGCGTGCACACAGTGTGAACACCAAATGCATCCGATCTGAATTCTACACAGAATGATGTGTTTTAAAGTGCAATGGAGAAGACTGAACATTGCAAACGGTTCGACATCCTCTGTATTATAAAGAAGGAGATAACACATGCACCACCTTATAATACGCATTTGTCAAACTTTATTACTAAAAAATATTACTTTTTTGACGGACGCTGCTGTGATTTTGGTTAAAACAGTATAAATACTCATAACAAACGATCTGTTTAACAGACAAAAGCAATGGTGATCATGTAATACAGTTACTCACACTAGTGTGTTGCGACATTACTGTCGGATCCAATATAGGGCCAGATTTACTAACAGCTTTTGGCATTAAAATAGAACTGTCAGGATTTACTAAAGATGTGCAGAGAAAAATTTGCGCTAAAAAGGCATGGACAGTTATTTTTGCGCCAGACCTTATTGAATATGCATTTGAAGGAGATTCCCTTTCAGACACAAAACTGATGAGAGAAGAGTATTAAAATAAATCACGCAATGCGATTTACTACCGTTTGCGCTCGTCAAATATTGTTTTTTGCAGTTTAATTTAACGCCCAATAAAGTATGCCTCAAAGCAGGCATATTTTTTTTATATGGTTAAATGTTTTCCCCTTTCTCAAATCGAGCCGATCTCAGATGCCTGTCTGTGTGACGTCACACAGACAGGCCCCTCCCACGATAGTTTGATTGACAGTAGCGTTTCAGCACAGACTGGACTGGTGTCTAGAAGTGAATATAATGTTTTGTAATGAATCTTTGCAAATCGCCTTTCCTAATAATGTGCTAATTAGCAAGTTTCACGATGAATGCAGCTAAAGTAAACAGTCTCTCTGAGAGCAGCTCGGAAGAGAGGGGCGGGGTCAGCAGAGCTCATTAACATTTAAAGGAAAATGCTACAAAAACGGCTTTATCTGAAAAGAGCTGTTTTTGAGAACGAAAAAAATTTGTTTTTTACACTACCATTGAGGAATTTTAACCAAACTATGTTACAGACCCTAAAGAATCATATCGACTTGTGGAAAATGGGCATCCTATGACCCCTTTAAAAATCAAGCTAATCCACTCTTTCCTAATAGTTGGGATCAGAAGGAAGGGAACGCAAACATTGTTTTTCCACAGCTTGGCACTGAACAGCATCTTGTTGTCTTTCGGAGCATCTTTATCATTTGGTTTCTGCGTAGACCTGCGTGTTCGCCTCTTTCTAAACACTACAGGCGCAAATTGGTGGGCGGGGCTAAACAGGCCGTGATGTAGAATCGGTGGGTGTGGCTAAATAGGCAGCACTGTAGAAGCAGGCGTTGATCTTCTGTGGAGGCGGTGCTTATCCACACTATTACATCATAGAGTAGAACATTCCACAAGCTGTCAATATAAGCAATATAAGCTGTTTTTAGACTGATGACAAAGTTCTGAGTTCTGAAAATTACAGGATGTTTTTATAGTACAATGACCTTTTATGTCAAAAGATCAAGGGAAATTTGGTTTCTCAGTTCATGACCCCTTTAAATTAGAATATTTTATTTGATAATTGGAAAAAAACTCAATGGCAAACAATTGCCAAAAATGTAAAAAAAAAAAAGTTTTTAATACATTCGTTTTTAATAGAGTAACAAGAGGCGTTGTGCAAGCAGGTCCTTAGACAGTGATGTACTATAAATCACTGATCATAGCAATGTCTCAGAAATCGTCTCAAATCGTCCTCGAGCCCTTTGCGGTGTTGAGCTCCGACCACAGACTGATCTCCATCAGCCATCAATATCATCTCTGACACGCAAGGTCACCCACCAATGAGTCTCCATTCTCCAATTAACGGCGCTGATAGACAGTGCTAATTGGCAGGATTTATGGGGCTGTTTTATTGGGCTTTATGAGAGAGGCAAGTGGAGGACATTAGCATTTATGGGCCGTGGGGTCCACGCTAAGAACATAGAGCTGCATGAGAGAGAGAATCAGGATCTAGTGTTCAAAAAACAAGAACAGAACAGAACAGAACAACACACCTCAAGACACATCTCTCAAAGTCAAATGGTTTCAACTCGACAAACACATGCCACAAGATACTGAAAAACAGTGAGATTTAGAGAGAAGATATTAAATCCAGCAGACAGACTGCATACTTTTTCTCTTTCTTTTTTGAAGCCAATCACCTGAGCAAGAAATGCCATGTGACTATGAAGTTGCAGGAACATTATGTCACAATCCTCCATCCTTTCTTTCTCATTTTAATCAGTGTTTCAACCAGGGAAAGACATCAATAAAACAGCTTATAAACAATATGGCACACAATGTTACAAAATCAGCATTTTACTAAATATATGCACTATTACATACTATATTTTTACTTAACCTGTTAGTGATGTCTTCATTTTTTTTTGTTACAGTGTAATTATACATTTAAGTACTGAGTAATAATAATTAACTACATGTACTTACTATATGGTTATGCTTAGGATTAGGGTTACTTGCATGTAATTATGCATAATTTATTGTTTTTATAATAGTAAGTATATGTAACTTGTAACAAGGACACTTTAAAATAAAGTTACTTTTTTTTGCATGTTTTAATAAATCTGTCATGAAAACAAGTTTTTATTACAGTCACCATTTAAATTGTAATACAAATATCAACAACGAGGAGAAACAATTAAATCATTAAAAATGGAAAAAAAGATTCAACGATCCTTATATAATGTAAATGATTGTTGATTTTAAATAAATTGGATTAGTTCGTCATTAAATAAGCATTATTTTTAGTTTTGGTTTTCAGGAAAAAATTAATATTCAGTGCATCACTAAATGGAATATTTGTGATTTATACAGAATTTTGCTTGAAAAAAAAGAGACGACACACAAGTACTTATGAACAGCAGAGATAATTAAATAACGTCTTGGTTACGTATGTAACCCTCGTTCCCTGAAGGAGGGAACGGAGACGTCACGCCGGAGGACCGACGAAATTGGGATCTCGCTTAGAGGGACCAATCTACTTCGAGTGTAAACTAAACGAGCCAATGCAAATTGGCATGCGATTATTGCATCCAGCTGCTGCTGATCACAGCGTGAGTATAAGTAGGCAGCAGGTGCAGCGCATATTCCCGGAGTGGAGCAGCCCAGCCGAATCTTCCTCTCCAGAAAGCTCTGGCTCACCCTCCGATGCTGCAATCGACATCTGATTGTCGGGAGGAGCCCCGGAAGAAACAAGTGGTACCTCCCGGAAGGGTCCAGCCTGCTCTTCCTGAGAGCTCCGCTGGTTTCGGTTTTAAATTCAGCGTTTGCCTAGTTAGCATAGGTTAGTTAGACCATGCTGGCATATGTCATAACTGCACAACTGCGTGGGCAATCATCATCTCTGCCATTCAGAAATCACAATTTCTCCTGAACCTGAACCAACAGAGTGCTGTTCTCCACAACTGAGATCTATTATGCTTAGACACAATTAAGAGCATTTTTTTCAATTAAGCTTTTTGCACTAAAAAAACCCCCAGACCTCTAGATAACTAGCCAATCAGAAACAGTGTCTGCCTTCCAAGTTTAATTTTTGGGTATCGTAAAACATGCTGGAGAATTCACGTTAAAATGCTTATTATATAGTTCAATATATTTTTTTACAAAATTAAATTTATGTCGTGGCATAAATAAAATTACACGTTACTCAGAGACTGGGTTAGTGTAAAATGTTACTTTCAGCTGTCGCAAATTTGTTGAGTTTTGAAAATCAAGTGCTCCCATTGGCTATCACAGGAATCATGTCAGAGGCAGCCCGATCAAGAGTCATAGATATCAAACATGTTTGATATTCACGATTTGAGATTGGGGGAGCTCTGACTCGATCAGGAGCAGTTAAATAATCGTAATGACACCACACAATTGAAGATTTTTTTGGACAAAACTCGTTTGTGACATGCCATGAAACAGGCCAAGCCCCCCGATTGCTTGGGGGTGCAAATCGGGCTGAAAATCAGCCTTAAAATCTTCAAGAGTGTTACCAGGCTTAGTAGATTTTGGATGAACTTATGCAGTATGCAGTGGTTAGTACTTAGCAAGGAAAGTCCAGGATCCATGGAGTCCCCATCCAAAAACTTGTAGTGCTTAAACCTCTGGTGCTCTTTAGTAGGATTGGGTATCATTTGAATTTTATCAATTCCGATTCCGATTCTACTTATCGATTCCGATTCTTATCAATTCCCAGTTTCGATTCCAGTGTGGTTAAAAAAAAAAATGAAATCAAACAATTCATAAAACTGGACTTGATTAAGATATGTTTATGTGCAAAATGGAGCTGTTTAAATTTTTGGGTATCGTAAAACATGCTGGAGAATTCACGTTAAAATGCTTATTATATAGTTCAATATATTTTTTTTACAAAATTACATTTATGTCGTGGCATAAATAAAATTACACGTTACTCAGAGACTGGGTTAGTGTAAAATGTTACTTTCAGCTGTCGCAAATTTGTTGAGTTTTGAAAATCAAGGGCTCCCATTGGCTATCACAGGAATCATGTCAGAGGCAGCCCGATCAAGAGTCATAGATATCAAACATGTTTGATATTCACGATTTGAGATTGGGGGAGCTCTGACTCGATCAGGAGCAGTTAAATAATCGTAAAGATTTTTTTGGACAAAACTCGTTTGTGACATGCCATGAAACAGGCCAAGCCCCCCGATTGCTTGGGGGTGCAAATCGGGCTGAAAATCAGCCTTAAAATCTTCAAGAGTGTTACCAGCCTTAGTAGATTTTGGATGAACTTATGCAGTATGCAGTGGTTAGTACTTAGCAAGGAAAGTCCAGGATCCATGGAGTCCCCATCCAAAAACTTGTAGTGCTTAAACCTCTGGTGCTCTTTAGTAGGATTGGGTATCATTTGAATTTTATCAATTCCAATTCCGATTCCGATTCTACTTATCGATTCCGATTCTTATCAATTCCCAGTTTCGATTCCAGTGTGGTTAAAAAAAAAAAATGAAATCAAACAATTCATAAAACTGGACTTGATTAAGATATGTTTATGTGCAAAATGGAGCTGCACGATTCTGGATAAAATTTGACTTTTCTTTTTTTTCTTTTTTAATGGAGGTTGTAGTTCTCACAATTCTGAAGAAAAAATATTAGACAACTAAATAAAATCTCATGGATGACTCAATGACTCACTCAAGATTTACTCGTTTCATTACTGGATGAATCAGTGTTCTTGAATGAATCTCTTGAATGAATGATTCAAACACAAATACATTTTTAACGGCCACCTAAAAAAAAAAGATGCACACACAGGAATTGATAGGTGGAATTGATGTTATTTTACATTGTAATAATATGTCATAATATTACTGTTTTTAGAGTATTAATTGAAGTCTTGGTGAGCAGAAGAGACTTCTTTCAAAAACATAAAAAAATATTACCAACAGTAGTGTACATATTTTTCAAGTTTATTGTTAATATTTTTCTTAACTGTTGGAGCTGATGAGGTCAATATTGTTACAAAGATAATGAAATGCGAATAAAGACTGTAACTCAATCGCATGGTAATTTGTATCTATTTTATATTTTGGTGAATTGGTGGCTAATTCGTATTTCGTCAATTATAAGATATCATCTGTACAGTACGTTTTTGTACGTCTTGTTTACACCCCAGTGATGATTGTTTAGGGGTGGACCTTTAGGCTTACTTTTTTCTAAAAAGTGTATGTTTTGTACAATTCACATTATACAAATTCATACAAAACTGCCGGCTTGTAAAATAGTTGCATTTTTCTGTGAAATCGAGTTGATCGCACTCTCAAATAATATGAAACTGGATATATTTAAAGGGGGAAATGTCACAGAATAACAGGGTACAGAGGAGCAGAGAGATGCATGCTGTAGTGCAATCATGGACAGTCCATCCTACAGTATCAGACAGCATCAGGACCCGTATTCACAAAACATTTGATCTTACCGCTAAGAGTTCTCCTAAATAGCAGTAAGAGTTTTTCTCTTAAAACCTATTCACAAAGCTGCTGAGACAAACTTGTACTAAGGGATAGAGAGAAGTCTTAAGCTAAGAGTAAGGATGGGGTTGACCTCGTTGCTACGGATTATGTCAGCATGCTTATTAACTATGCACACAGTGATTGGCTGATAGGGGAGGGGTCTCTGTTAGACATTTATTCATAGAAGTATTGTAGAGCACAATATTATTTTGCCATATTCGTAAAAAAATAAAAATGTTAATTGCCACATTCAAATAAAGACTTCAAAATGCAGGCTAAGTGTCACTAATTAAACAATATAATATATTTGTACATGTGCAGCTAATTGTCAGCCTGTATGCTTCTCGTTAAACAAAATATGAATATGCACAGGGATTGAAATTAACTTTTTTACTCACCAGCCAATTTGGCTACTAAGTTTTTAAGTTACCGGCCATTCATAACTTCTACCAGCCAAAAAAAACCCCGAAATAAACCAACAGCTTGAGGCTGTCTACACTGGGCGTGACAAAGCGACTGTTGCAAATCATTTTGTGTCGGTACTAAGGGTGTGCGATATTGACAAAAAATAATATCTCAATATTTTCTGGGATTTTATTGATAAAGATAATTAGACAATATTTTGCTGAGTGTGTTATTGTGCTGATATCTTAAGGATACCGTGGACAGCTGACTCCTAAAGTTTTTGATATTCTTCATATTCTGTGTGGTCAGTTCACAGCAGTGACAGAAATTAATCTTTTCCAATAAGTTTAGATTGATTTTGACCTTTTAATGGGCATTTTTTACCTTTATAAATCCATTTTTACTAAAAGTGTGCATCATCTTTTGAGTCAAATTCTTACATTTAATCAGTCAATTATAACAATACTACATTTAGGCTGTTACTAAACAAATGAAATCAGTATCAATAAAATTAATCTTTGCAGAAGTTGCATATGAAGTGGCATTTAGATGTATTTACACGTGTTAATGCAGCTTAGAGGGACATGGGATGCTTTAACCTGCAGTTACAAATGCATAAATAATGTTTTGATATTTTAAACATGAAATGTTGAATAGTGATATTTAAATTATTAAAAAAATTTAAAGATACTTTAAATGTGAAATTTAATTTGCCAGTAAGTGGCAGCAAGTCACTGTTAACTGATTTTTTTTTTTTAAACGGCACACTTCGTGTGATATTAACTATATGAATTGATATAAATATATAAATTTTCCAACCCCCTTATCTTGAATTATGTGATCATTCGTAATACATATTAACAGACTGAATCATGCAATGAAAGAATGCACTCTAAATGCGCACAGCACAAAGTTAGTCTAACCAGACTACATCACGTCGCGTATGCGTGCACTTTGTAACTTAGGTGTGTTTTGTTTGGTTTTTGCAATATACTCGATAATGTCATGATATCTCACGAGTTCGGCCTATTTGTGCTAAACCTGCGCAGATTTGGCTTGCATGAACTTCCCAAAGAAATTAATGAGTGAACATAACTTACGAAAAGTAACCTGCCAATCTGGCTAGTGATTTGACAGAGTTACCCGCCACAGCTGATTTTTACCCACATTTGGCGGGTTGGCGGGTGTTAATTTCAAACCCTGAATATGCATATAAACAGCCTTTTAATAAACAGAGTAGAATAAGCATGGCTGTTACTTCTTGCCCCACTGGTTAATGAAAACAAGGACATAATCAAAGGAAAGTCTGGAGTCGGGATAACCGCCAAAACCAAAGGCGATACCTTTTATAAAAGCTCATTATCGTCAGATGTTTCTAAAATGTTTACGTTCCGAGGCAGATTGCTGGCAACAGCTATTTAAGGATAGTTTGTGGCTTGGTTTTAGTAATTTTAAGAGTCCTCTTCACTGCTCCTAACCTTTCACAGATTTAGGAGCTAGTTTGGTAACACTTATATGTTACATGTACTTATTATTATAATAACAATAAATTATGCATAATTACATGCAAGTAACCCTAAACCAAACCCCAATCCTACCCCTACCCATATAGTAAGTACATGTAGTTAATTAATATTACTCAGTACCTAAATGTATAATTACACTGGAACAAGCACACCTTAAAATAAAGTGTAACCGTTAGTTTTAGCACTAAAACGCTTTATGACATATTCTTAGAGCAAAAATGTAGGAGTCCTACATTTAGGATTGACATGCCCATTATTTTTTAAGCTTTTCTCCTAAATTGGCAAGTTATGAGCTACTTTTAGCCTTAAGATGTTTTGTGAAAACGGGCCCTGATTCATATGCACAAGCATCACTGAGAATGTATTTACAACTCACCTATATCTGATCATTACATCAGAAAGATTGAAATTGATCACATTTCTCACTGATTTTGTTCACAAAGGAGAGCAGCGTGTCCGGCAGGCCTCAGTCGTGCTCCAGCGGCACTGAATCATGGAGGAGCAGCAGCGTTCATGACTCTCTGTGGCTCTTTTCTGCCCAGATGCAGAATGCCTGATTGACAATAATAGAAAGTGGCAAGATCGATGAGGAACAAGCGAGGGGGAACGTGTGCACGAGTGTGTGTTCTCTCCGCTTGGGAAGAGTCGGAGCGGCTGGTGTCTCTGTGAGCGCGGGACAGGAGATGCAGAAGGCAGAGCTGTCAGTCTCCTCGTTATTCCCGCTTCACAGATAAACGAGGAGCTTCTGGAAGAGGGATGATCTGACCGTTACTGTCACACTAATGCTGCACAGGTCTGATGTGCGTGTTAAAGGCACAATATGTAAGATTTTTTAATTAAAATATCCAAAAACCACTAGAACAGTGTTATATATTTTGCTGACTTGTGTACTTACATTATCCCAAATGTTTCGAAGAATGTTTAAATCCAGAGAAATAAGCAATTTTAGCTAGTAACACGGAGCGTGTCTATAGAGTCATTGTGTCGCCTGCCAATGACGTCATAATCCCTCGATTTCCGGTTTTGTTTTGAAGAAAACATGGAAACACCGAAGACGCTTTAATATGTTGTGCATTTTAATAGACCGGCGACGGACACAGAGTAGCATTATAACAGAACTTTCAAACGTATCTAGTATGATAAAACAGCGCTGCTTACTTCCACTGCTTTCCGGAAGGAGCGGAAGCGCTCGACTGTGGCATAATGCAAATGAATAGAGTGCAAGTCTAAAAGGGACAAGTGTTTTTTTAAAGAATAGAATTAGAATAGAGAGTGCTAGAGTTAGAGGGTCAAATAAAGATGGAACAGGTGTGTGTTTAGTAGTTTCTTGAAGATGTGTAAGGACTTAGCTGCTGGGATTGAGTTGGGCAGGTCATTCCACCAGGAGGGAACAGTTAATGTAAAAGTCTGTGAAAGTGATTTTGTGTCTCTTTGGGATGAACAATAATGCGCCGTTCACTTGCAGAACGCAAGCTTCTAGAGGGCATATACTGTAAGTCTGAAGTAATGAATTTAGGTAAAGGGGTGAAGTGTTTTTTTTTTTGCTTTTAAGAAAACAAGCAGCAAATGAATAGAGTGCAAGTCTAAAAGGGACAAGTGTTTTTTTAAAGAATAGAATTAGAATAGAGAGTGCTAGAGTTAGAGGGTCAAATAAAGATGGAACAGGTGTGTGTTTAGTAGTTTCTTGAAGATGTGTAAGGACTTAGCTGCTGGGATTGAGTTGGGCAGGTCATTCCACCAGGAGGGAACAGTTAATGTAAAAGTCTGTGAAAGTGATTTTGTGTCTCTTTGGGATGAACAATAATGCGCCGTTCACTTGCAGAACGCAAGCTTCTAGAGGGCATATACTGTAAGTCTGAAGTAATGAATTTAGGTAAAGGGGTGAAGAGCCAGCGGTGGTTTTGTAGGCAAACATTAATGCCTTGAATTTTATGCGAGCAGCTATTGGTAGCCAGTGCAAATTGATAAACAGAGGTGTGACATGCATTATTTTTGGCTCATTAAAAATTAATCTTGCTGCCGCAACAAAAGTTGTTGTGAGTCCAACTCTTGGAGCGAGTGAAAACCACGACACTCCGACTTTTAAAAAATCCACTTCTCTCTCCATTCAAAATCACACCGCTCCACTCCGCTCACATACTCTGTTTGCATCCGATGACCCCTAAAAATATGTTATGTTTATATATTAAATATTTATGCAGTATAGAAATTATATGAATATATACATGTAAATATTACCAAAATATATACAGTATGTGTAATTATATATACATAATAAATATACACAGTACACACACATACTGTATATTATGTAAACTATTTGTTTTGTATTTTGGATGTGATTAATTGCGATTAATCGTTTGGTAGCACTAGTTATTTCTTACTGTAGCAGTTCAACGTAAACCGTTCAGTGGTGATAATACATTTTGTTTTTCCGCCAAAGCCCATTTTACCCTCATTTGGCGCTTGCCGGGCGTTAATTTTGGACCCTGACTGTATACATGAACAAATGAGCATGGCAGCGAGTCGCTGATTAAAGAAAAGATGAATGACATCAAGTGCGACAGGCACTGTGTAAGCGTATAATTAACCATAAAATGACAAATAGGGATGAAAGTCATATTCACGGAAACAGAATGGCTGAAAATCACCGCCGTCCCGAAGAAAACAAGCTAAGAGATCCACTAGCACAGAGAACATTCACTTTTATCTACCACCTGCTGTCTGACGCCTAAAAGCAGGAAAATCAAAAAGAAATCAGGTCAGAGAGGAAGGGAAGTAGATGGAGTGAATCCACGCGCCTCTTTCACTTGGATGGATCCAGGAAAAGCTGCCGTCTGTGCATCAGCCATCCCTAAACATGACACAGCTCGCAGGAAAGCATTGATTTTCCCCTCCATCTCTCCATCAATCTTCTCTTGGCCGAGGGGGGAGGGATAGACAGACGGAAAGACGGACAGCTCAGGATGTGATTTGTTACTCCGGAGCGCCGGAGAGAGAAATACCTGGCTCTTGACGCAAAGCAAAGTGGCGGCAGACATCTTTAGTGTTTTTCCAGGCGCTGAGATTAACAGTGGAGCACCTCATGATTGAGTTCAGGCTAAACGGCCAGAGTCGCCCCGTTTGCTGCTGTAACAGAGGGCCACACCACTGATGCGACATCACACGCATTTATTTATATTGATTTATGACAGACATACTTTACACTCGGGTTTGGCTACACTGACTGTCCACATATTCACATACAAATGTCTGACATGAGGAACCACACAGTGCATTAATAATCGGGAGGGTGATTCTCAAGAAACAGCGCTGCAGGTGTCCTGTGACTTCTGGCAAGAGTTTTGAACAACCGCATGTATGTACTCAATACTTCAATGCTTTATTTGATAATGTGAGTGCATAGTAGAAAAAAATGGGACCACGTTAAAAGCTGGCTGTGAATAATTTAGGGCTCTATGAAAGGTTATTTTTTCCCCAAATTTCATCTTATTTTCCCCCCCAAATTCTGTGTTTTCTGTTTTCATTTGTCTAGATTTTGTTTTATTATTTAATACAAATGTATTAACAAAAAATGATCAAAATAAAATGAATGCATATAACTTTGAGAATTCCGTGTTTTAAAATTTAATCAAATGAAATTGAACAATACCCTTACTTTTTTGGCAAACAAAATGTTGGACAGTAGACATGGATGCAAATTGTGCGATATTCCTCAAAATTTAGTTGTAATAGCTGTTTTATTATTGATGTTATCATTAATTTGGGAAGTACGTTATACTGTATACATTATATAACTATTCAACTTCTTTTTTGATTTTATTTTATTAAAACTTTATACTTTTAAAATACTTTTTATTTAATCTTCCGAAGTTTGACAAATAAACAATACCCTTACTTTTTTGGCAAACAAAATGTTGGACAGTAGACATGGATGCAAATTGTGCGATATTCCTCAATTTTGTTGTAATAGCTGTTTTATTATTGATGTTATCATTAATTTGGGAAGTACGTTATACTGTATACATTATATAACTATTCAACTTCTTTTTTGATTTGATTTTATTAAAACTTTATACTTTTAAAATACTTTTTATTTAATCTTCCGAAGTTTGACAAATTCCATGACATTCCAAGTAATACTATAAATCCCATTTTTATGACTGGATTCCATGATTTCGTCTGCATTTTCTGCATCGCTCTAATGTTGTGCTGTGGTGAACTGTTATATCTGTTATCTGTTAGACATTTTTCTACTGCCCTTCAAAACCATAACATTTTAGATAAAACAGGTGTGGCACAAAACAAATATATATATATATATATATATTCATGAGTATTCAAGGCACACTGGAACTTGGTGCTAATACCTGAATTTATCTTTTCAGTATATTAATTTAATTGAATTTAATTAAAAGTGTGCATCCGATGACCCCTTTAACTACTACGAAATTGTTATTGTAAAGTATACTGTTTGAATACACATAACGTCTCTCCATGAAAGGAAAAAAAAAGAATCTCACTTGAATCTCCATAATATATAAACCAGCATATGATTAGTGTTGTATGATCAAGTATGCAATTAACCAAAGTCAAACACCTGCATCAAATGATTTATGTGAGGAAATAGCAGTGTATGAGAGACACGGAAGGACAGACTGACAGAGACAATGATTCAGTCTGGTCATAAAGAAATTCTAAGATGAAAATACAACATTGCAATAACTCACAAAAACACTTTAATTATTGAATCAATTAATCAGACACTGCTACAGTCCAAATGCTGGATAAGAAGTATATCTAGAACAAAGCTGTCACTAAGGCAATTTCCTAAGGTACAAAAGATAAAAGATACATCTTTGTAACTTATTTACCCTGTATGGTACATATCAGTAATTTATAAGTACATATTATTTCCTTTTGAAAGGAAACTGCCCCAGTGACGGCTTTGCACTTTTTTTCTAAAAGTGAGGGACCAACACTGGAAATATTTTCAATTGTGTTTACAGGCCTTAAACAATTAATGGAAAGTCTTAAAAAGTCTTGATGGTCCTCCAGGGACCTTTTGTGAGTTTGTTGAGTGGGCTGTACAACTGATTAGATCCCCTTCCCAATTCCAGTGGTTTCAGCGCTTCTATGTGGTCTCAGTGGCCTAGTGGTCCCAATTTTAGTTGGTCTCAGTGTGCCCTTTGTTGTGGTCCCTAGTCTCTAGTGCTCTCTGGTCCCGTGGTTTGAAGTCCAGCGATCCCAGCACTCCCTAACCCAGTGGTCACAAGTCTGTTGGTCTTAACGCTCCCTGGTCTGGTGGTCCCAACTGGTTAGATCTCCTTCCTACTTCCGGTGGTTTCAAAGTTTTCTAGTTGTCTCAGTGGCCTAGTGGTCCTAAGTCCTGTGGTCCAAATTTTAGTTGGTCTCAGTGCACCCTAGTTCATGGTACCGTGCCTGTTGGTCTCAACGCTCCTCAGTCTGGTGGTCTCAAGTTTGGTGGTGCCAGCGCTCTCTAGTCCGGTGTTCCCAAGTCTGTTGGTCTCAGTGCTTCCCAGTTTGGTAGTTCCAAGTTTGGTGGTCCCACTGCTCCCAAATCTGATGGTCTCAGCTTTCTCTGGCCCTATGGGCTCTGCTCTAGTGGTCCTGGAGGTCCTTCCCCTGTCATTGGAACTGCTGGTGTTAAAATATTTAAAGGACAAAATTTCATGTTAATCCATTAACGAACAATAACTAACAATGAGTACTGCATTTGTTACAGTATTTATTAATATTATAAATAATCTTATCATTAGTTTCCTTCTCATAAAGGCAAACTTTTTAATAGAACAATAACGATGAATTATTCAGAATAATATTAATTAATTATTTAACATTAATTAAAGTAATTTCAAGTTCATGAGGCATTTCATTTATATTTGATTCAAGCACCTTCAAAAATACCAATTTCTTAATGAGAACTTTTACTGGAAAACAACAAAATTGTCTTGTTCCACTGACAGATGAATAATGTGACAGAAAAGTGGAAAAATATGTCAATACAACAAGACAAAAAGATCTCTAGAATTAAGATGTTTTGTTATTTTGATATAAAGAGAAAGGTCCTGATTAAGAACATGCTTTTTTATTTATTTTTGTTTGTATGTGGCCTTTTCATCATAATGAATGAAGCATACATGACTCTGAGTGCAAGTTCATGTAAAGTTTATGGTTTAATTATATCCCGTCATTAGCGGTCACTGGACCCCCCATATCCAGCACAGTAGGTGGAGACGGGAACGGGCATCACTCACGGAAGCCCTCCTCGCTGCTTTTGTCAGGTGATTGCTGGCAGAAAAAAAGGAAAACAGATCAATACATTTCCTCTGGGGCTGACAGCTAATCTTTACCAAGGCTGAAATATGAGCAGCATCAGCCGCTGGATTCCTGTACTGGAGCTGGACGATTGACTGGGCGCCTGCCCCAGTGAGGAAATTCATTTCGGCCCATCGAGGACGGCGAGGGCTTTATGGCTGGGAGGGGCTGTTCCTGTGGAAGAAAGTTGTCATGGTAACGACTAATTACAGCAAGTGGACAAATCTCTTTGACGTGCTACAGAAAGGTATAAGTGGATGTGGCTGAACATCTCTGTCAGTGTGTAAAAGCCTGCTGCTCATCACGGTGGAAAACTGCAATGTTAACGTGACTCAAATGTATTGAGCGATCAATTAAAGGAATAATTCATGGACAAATGTACTCACCCTCAAGTTGTGACAAACATCTGTCAAGCTCCAAAAGGACAAAAAAAAATATCACTGAAATATCACTATGGGAAAAAATGGCAGCCAAAATTCATACATATTCGAACTAACATGAAGATGAGAAACATAATGACATAACTTACATTTCTAAACCTGATAAGTTCAGTTGCCTCTAGAAAAGATTTTAGCTACAGACCATAAATCAGACGCAAAACCACAACCTTACCTTAGCAGTCAACACAGGCTCATTGGAAAAATGCGCCTCTACATACATTTTAGGAAAACTTCTTCCTTTATACGCAAATTACTATTACAGTGGCAGATTTTCAGGCAGTTTCTTGAACTAAACTATTTTTTGACCTTAAAACACATTTATCTTAGTGCATGGTTTGTAAATTTGCGCCACATAAACAGCTCCACGTGTATGGATTTTCTGACATGGTAAACTTGCTCGGTAGCGCACCTGGTACAGCATTGCAAGTTATGATACTGGTTGCTATGTCCTTACTGACATGTTCTGGGTGGTTACTAAAGTTACTTTCAAAGACTAGCAAACATTAACCTTTTAATGTCACTCACTGGACACTCCATTTCAGAATAGTACGAGCTGACAACGAACAACGAACATAATAAAACATTGCCAGATTCACGTTCATTTGTTTCAGATGAAACTGAACGTGCTTTTAGCACTAGACATTTCACTTCTGAAGTGTTCCGAAAAGTTCAAGAATAATAGCAGTTTCCAGAAATGTCACCACGAGCACGTTTTTCCAATGAGTCTGGGTTGTAAACAGTTGTATCGTGACACTGCATGGCGGTCCAGACAAATGATTGAAAATTAAAAAGCACTTTTATGCATTTGACTGAAGCCAACTTTCATGTGTGAACATTTGAACATAGAAGGGAAGCCGCTTGAGGCCACAGAAACACACACGCTCTGTTGTGTTAATGAGCGTATTTCATATTCACGCTAAAAGAGCATCAGAACCGCGTGAGGTCGACAGGACTTCTGATGCCACAAAATGTGCTACTACATACCGATTCCTCTAATTGGCACAGATAATAAAATCTCACATTAAACTTTAAATCATAGTTACTGATTTGAATTACCTGTGTGCCTGAAGTCAAAGGTCAGATCGGACTGTTAAAATGGGATAGTTCACCTAAAAAACTTAAAATTCATCATTTGATCCCGGACGAGCCCCCTCGCGTCACTCCAAACCCACGTGACTTAATTTGTTTCTGAGGAACACAACATAAAAATTCATATGAAGAGCAGTATGATACAGTACTTGCACAATGTTATACTTTGTTTTTGAGCTGGACAGTCATGTGGAAAAGAGCTGCATGAAGATTCTACCTTGTGTTTCACAGAAAAAAATAACACCATCAACATGAGAGTGAATAAAACACAGAATGATTATTTCTATTCATTTAAAGGCAGAGCCTCCTCCTTGGCCATTGGACGGGTGATTAACAGGTTTGATTGCATTAGCATTTTTATCTGTGGATGGGCTGCAGACATATGATTCAAAGCTTGCTCAGTTATACATTTTCCAAGTAGTTTCGGTTCAAACGTTATTTTCTGAATTCCTCCATGAGTTCTGAGCAGGCCGTAGTGGAGTTTGAGAATGGTGACGTCATGTTGTATCCCAGCAGACACTGCTTTACTGGAGGCGGCACTGAGATTGACTCACAACACACTTTTATGAGAGGTTCTTTATGAAATATAACATCATAAAAATTGTAACACAACAGACTCAAATTAACAGTTTCAATAGGGTGTAGATGTGTTCTAAGTGGTTGCTAAATCGTTACTGAGGTGTGTAGGGGCTTTGCTACATAGATGCCTAAGGTGTTCTAGATGGTTAATAAAATTATTGCTATGTGATTGCTACATTGTATTCTGGGTAGTTGCTCTCAATGGAAAAGAGTTCTGCACCCTCACGTCTCATGCCAAATTTACACTGTTTAAAGCTTTTCAGATGTAGCATAAATGCATTTACACAGCAATTACACGAAACTGTACACTTTGACACCAGAGGCTGAGGTTGCTCAGAGCAGGCACAATTTAGTCTGGCTTTTATGCGGCCCTGGCCTTTACACTGAAATTTGAGCCGGCACAGAGCAGCCTTAGCTTGGTCTGTAGATGTGGCTCAGGTGCCTCCTTTAATGTGGGTTTTTTCACCTGTTTTTGGTCTGTTTTATGCATCTGATCACTTAGTAACATAACAGCACACCTCTTCTCATCAGCACACATGATCTGAGGAATCACAAGTTCAATACTTCAAATTAAGGGACTGTTGAAATCATGAAGCACAAGCAGAAGCTGGGTAGTAACTGATTACATGTAGATTACATGTAATCAGTTACTACCTAGCTTCTGTGTGGATTGCGTAATCAGATTCCAAAAATTAAGTACTTGCAATTAGATTAAATTACATTTACATTTATACATTTAGCAGATGCTTTTATCCAAAGCGACTTACAAATGAGGACAATGGAAGCAATAAAAATCAACAAAAGAGCAATGATATGCAAGTGCTATAACAAGTCCCAGTTAGCTCATACATCTGAAGTAATGAATTTAGGGGTAATAAGGTAATAAGGGGTGCAGAGCCAGTGGTGGTTTTGTAGGCAAACATTGAGAAACCTTGACGTAATATAATGTTTAATGCACTTCATGTTCTTGATAACAACAAATGGAATATATTTTCTTACTTATGTCAATATGGTACAAGATTATCCTATTTAAATCAATGTGATGAACGAGTTGGTTCAAAAGTAATCTAAAAGTAGTCTGATTATATAACCTGAAATGTGTAACGTAATGGATTACGTTACTAACCACAATTTTTATCATGTAATTTGGAATCAGTACGGATTACAATTTGTGAGTAATCCACCCAGCTCTGGAAGTAACGGTGAAGCTTTACTTTCCATCCAGCATTAACAAAGGTACTGAGCAAGGCTGAGTAAAAGCCTCCATACGTAAGAACAACGAGCCTCGCAGACACTTTCAGATCCTCATCAAAACAAAAATACAAGAGTCTTCCAGTGTGCGCTGTCTGTGTCCATCACTTCGGAAGTTTATCCACGTTACACGGCCATTTTGAGATGAGCGCTGCACTGAGGGACTAAGGGGGGAACTAAAAGTGACATTGTGGCTCTAGGCTGTCTCTCAGGATTAGACAGCACAGCACTCAGGGAACAGGCTTTTTGCTCAGTCCTATTATATCTGCTTGTGCCTCTTTCCAGATGAATTCCTCTCCATACGGATCCTGCACCGGGAGCAAGGCAGGATAATTGATTAATATTTCTGGAGGGAACGATGGCTAACCGCAAGATGTGTTTAAAACAAAACCCTGCAGTTTTGGGTTTACACATTGAGGGATTTCTCCAAAAATTAAGTACTTGCAATTAGATTAAATTACATTTACATTTATACATTTAGCAGATGCTTTTATCCAAAGCGACTTACAAATGAGGACAATGGAAGCAATAAAAATCAACAAAAGAGCAATGATATGCAAGTGCTATAACAAGTCCCAGTTAGCTCATACATCTGAAGTAATGAATTTAGGGGTAATAAGGTAATAAGGGGTGCAGAGCCAGTGGTGGTTTTGTAGGCAAACATTGAGAAACCTTGACGTAATATAATGTTTAATGCACTTCATGTTCTTGATAACAACAAATGGAATATATTTTCTTACTTATGTCAATATGGTACAAGATTATCCTATTTAAATCAATGTGATGAACGAGTTGGTTCAAAAGTAATCTAAAAGTAGTCTGATTATATAACCTGAAATGTGTAACGTAATGGATTACGTTACTAACCACAATTTTTATCATGTAATTTGGAATCAGTACGGATTACAATTTGTGAGTAATCCACCCAGCTCTGGAAGTAACGGTGAAGCTTTACTTTCCATCCAGCATTAACAAAGGTACTGAGCAAGGCTGAGTAAAAGCCTCCATACGTAAGAACAACGAGCCTCGCAGACACTTTCAGATCCTCATCAAAACAAAAATACAAGAGTCTTCCAGTGTGCGCTGTCTGTGTCCATCACTTCGGAAGTTTATCCACGTTACACGGCCATTTTGAGATGAGCGCTGCACTGAGGGACTAAGGGGGGAACTAAAAGTGACATTGTGGCTCTAGGCTGTCTCTCAGGATTAGACAGCACAGCACTCAGGGAACAGGCTTTTTGCTCAGTCCTATTATATCTGCTTGTGCCTCTTTCCAGATGAATTCCTCTCCATACGGATCCTGCACCGGGAGCAAGGCAGAATAATTGATTAATATTTCTGGAGGGAACGATGGCTAACCGCAAGATGTGTTTAAAACAAAACCCTGCAGTTTTGGGTTTACACATTGAGGGATTTCAAAACAGCACATGACCATGAGAAACGGCCTTCAGATTGCAGCCAAAGGTCAAAACGTGCTCAGAAAACAGATTTGACACTACATTAAAATGAATAACTCGGTATTAAACGCAATGCACGCCATTAGGAATCCACAATTTGACAGTGATTAAAAAGGCGAGTGTGTTTGTCTAATTTTAGCGCTATTGTACATCCGATAACTACACCTGCCGACCGCAGCTGATTAAGAGAAGAGCAGGCCATAAAGAAACCATTACACATCAACAGCCCCGAGACGAGTGGTGCATTTTGTAAAGTAATGATTTGGGATGAATGCGAGCTTCTTTATGTCTTAATGGGCCCTTGTGTTTGGGCTCTCCAGAAACAATTACTTCAGAGCACTTCCCACCGGCCCACCCGGCCCCTGTTTATTAATCAGCTAATTACACATTGACAGTAATGAGGCGGCTGATTCATATACTTAAAAGAACACGACTAAATGTCTGTTTAATGATTAGCCTTTTGTGTGGCAAACTGGCATCCACTCGAGCGGTCATAAGGGGATGCAGGAACGGCGAATGGAAAAACGGCCCGATCCTGCTCGGCTGAGCAAAGTCACAACAGCAAGTTCTCAGCAGTCCATGTCAAAATGAGGATGTTTGACTCGTACACATGAGGGGAAGTAGCTTTGGAATAGTTCACACCAAAATAAAAATTATGTCAATATTCATCCGTGAATGTCTGAAATGCTCTTTTTCATACAATGAAAGTGTCGAAGTCCATACAGGAAAAATAGCAACAGTATCATAACAATTGTCCACAATCTGAATCTGAAGTGAAGAATTATAGCGAATAATGAACTCCTATAACATCAGCAAATATTTTATTCTTCACTCTGTTGCAATTACATGTTTTTTCACTTTAATATGACATTTTTTAAAGAATAGTGCATTAAAACATGTCGTCCAGCATGAGGCTCTCTGCTGCCCCCACCAGCACGTTTCATTCACTAACTGCATATATACACAAATGTGTGCATGTTTTCACAAACAAATCATGATTCATTAGAAACTTACATACTTATATTTATTCAAAATCTATGAAATAGCAGGGACAACTGAAATCACATGGACACAAAAATCAAAAATCAAATACTCTTGGGAGGCCTTATAAACATGTTAAATATATTTAATCATACATATATAAAGACATGCTCTCATCTGTGAATGTGTGAGTGTGTGTGAGTGTATATATATATATATATAAGATTATCCTATTTAAATCAATGTGATGAACGAGTTGGTTCAAAAGTAATCTAAAAGTAGTCTGATTATATAACCTGAAATGTGTAACGTAATGGATTACGTTACTAACCACAATTTTTATCATGTAATTTGGAATCAGTACGGATTACAATTTGTGAGTAATCCACCCAGCTCTGGAAGTAACGGTGAAGCTTTACTTTCCATCCAGCATTAACAAAGGTACTGAGCAAGGCTGAGTAAAAGCCTCCATACGTAAGAACAACGAGCCTCGCAGACACTTTCAGATCCTCATCAAAACAAAAATACAAGAGTCTTCCAGTGTGCGCTGTCTGTGTCCATCACTTCGAAAGTTTATCCACGTTACACGGCCATTTTGAGATGAGCGCCACACTGAGGGACTAAGGGGGGAACTAAAAGTGACATTGTGGCTCTAGGCTGTCTCTCAGGATTAGACAGCACAGCACTCAGGGAACAGGCTTTTTGCTCAGTCCTATTATATCTGCTTGTGCCTCTTTCCAGATGAATTCCTCTCCATACGGATCCTGCACCGGGAGCAAGGCAGGATAATTGATTAATATTTCTGGAGGGAACGATGGCTAACCGCAAGATGTGTTTAAAACAAAACCCTGCAGTTTTGGGTTTACACATTGAGGGATTTCGAAACAGCACATGACCATGAGAAACGGCCTTCAGATTGCAGCCAAAGGTCAAAACGTGCTCAGAAAACAGATTTGACACTACATTAAAATGAATAACTCGGTATTAAACGCAATGCACGCCATTAGGAATCCACAATTTGACAGTGATTAAAAAGGCGAGTGTGTTTGTCTAATTTTAGCGCTATTGTACATCCGATAACTACACCTGCCGACCGCAGCTGATTAAGAGAAGAGCAGGCCATAAAGAAACCATTACACATCAACAGCCCCGAGACGAGTGGTGCATTTTGTAAAGTAATGATTTGGGATGAATGCGAGCTTCTTTATGTCTTAATGGGCCCTTGTGTTTGGGCTCTCCAGAAACAATTACTTCAGAGCACTTCCCACCGGCCCACCCGGCCCCTGTTTATTAATCAGCTAATTACACATTGACAGTAATGAGGCGGCTGATTCATATACTTAAAAGAACACGACTAAATGACTGTTTAATGATTAGCCTTTTGTGTGGCAAACCAGCATCCACTCGAGCGGTCATAAGGGGACGCAGGAACGGCGAATGGAAAAACGGCCCGATCCTGCTTGGCTGAGCAAAGTCACAACAGCAAGTTCTCAGAGGTCCAAATCAGAATGAGGATGTTTGACTCGTACACATAGATGGCGCTGTCACACTGAGAGGAGGTAGCTTTTAACAGTTCGCACCAAAATACAAATTCTGCCATTATTCGTCTGTGAATGTCTGAAATGCTCTTTTTCATACAATGAATGTGTCGAGGTCCATAAAGGAAAAACAGCAACAGTATCATAACAATTGTCCACAATCTGAATCTGAAGTGAAGAATTATAGTGAATATAAGAACTCATGTAACAGCAGCAAATATTTGATTCTTCATGCTGTTGCAATTATGTATTTTTTCAATGTAATATTACATATTTTAATGTATGGTGGCATTAAAGGCTCTTAATCGTCCGGCATTAGGCTCTCTGCTGCCCCCACCAGCTTTTTCATCTCATGTAAACAGACATAATTTTACACAGGCTTAATAAAAATACTGTTTAATCTTTGTGTAAAACTGCTCTAACATAGACCGAAAACCTACTTATAGTACACCTTTAAGACATTCAGGGTGTGAATGAAGAACAATGGGTCTCATTCACTGCATATACACACAAATGTGTGCATATTTTCACAAGCAAATCATGATTAATAATAAATGTGCATACTAAAATGTAATCAAACTTTATGAAATAGCAGGGACACAAAAATCACATACTCTTGGGAGGCCTTATAAACATGTTAAGATTTTTTTTTTTTTCATCTATTTCATCTTAAATACATGTTATCATTGTCAAACCAAAAATTATTCACCAGATATAATTTTTGATATTTTTAGTGGGTGCAGGACACTATAGTTAATTTATGTAAGTGAGGATAGCAAAATCAAGTAAACTGTGACATATTGTACCCAAAACAAAATGTGTCATACAGTGGACTACCAGTAAAATTGATCAAAAACAATTGGGACCAAAACTTATTCAGACACTTTGACCTGAGCAAGTTTTGCTTAAGTGTGTTTTTCATTAATTGCTAATGCGAGCTTTTTACACCACAGACTGAACAAAATTAAGAATTGTGGAAAGCCATGGTGTTTTTAATGCAAATGAATAATCTCGAGCATCCATCCTCTTGTTTAGAATACACCAAATTAATTAAAATTAGAATGAGGCTATGAACAAATTCATGTGTGCACACACGTTGTGATTTTTAGTGAGAAGTTCTCCTAAATACAAATAATCCATGCAATTATTAGTGAATGTTGTTAGAAAAAAAATTTTGTTGCAGCTCAGAGAAATTTTGAGGGCGCAATTCAGTCATTTCAATAGGGCTACGTCTGTTCACACTGTCAGCTTTTGGGATTGACAACTGCATTTTCTTACAGATGTGAGTGTTGAAATGTCCCGTTCACACAGCAACTTACAGTTGAACACTGTCTGTATGAATTAAGATGGCAACATCTATAAAACTGAAAGTCTTATCACTGTCTGATACAACTAGAGTCCAATCAAGCTCAAATGACGTGACAGACAACTTCTGTTTACACAATTAATGACTCAAATACAGGACTGAAAGCCGGATTCTGAACACAATGTTCAGTCTCTGAAGTGTAGTCTATTACACACAACATACTCATGATTGATCTGTTGACTGAAGGCATGACATTCAGCCAGAATAACTGTTGATTTGAGCAAATGCAAATTATTGACAGGCAGAGAACATTTCTGGACACGCCAGTGATCTCCATGATCAGTTTAGTCTTGCGTTGGCTAGTTTTCTGCTTCACTGAAAAAATGCAGGTCGGTTTCCTGATTCTTTTATGCTCCCAAAAACACATCACACTTCCACTACCATGAATCTACATTTTAAAAATAAAGGTTCCAAAAGGGGGTTTTCACAGCGATGCCATAGAAGAAGTTTTGGTTCCCCAAAGAACCTTTCAGTAAAAGAACCATTTTTTCTTAGTATGAAGAAATTAGTAGGTTGAGCTTCATAATTTGAAGTAGTGGTTTCTAGCTTGCTTCAGGTTTTTTTTTATTTGTTTTCTTTCTTTTTTTTCTCCTTTGGTTTGTGACTACGTTTGCCGGAATATATGTTTTCTATGTATTTGTGGTCTTTGGTTCTCACCATCAACCTGCCAGGGCCTGCAGATGAAAATTAGCCTGAATGGCTAAATCTGGCACATTTATATAATAGACCTCCCAATGTCATGGAAAACCTGGAAATAGCAGGGAATCTTAAAATGGGGATTTACAGGCCTAAAACTGTAGAATTATTCTACATATGCTCAGCTCTGAAATACTTTAGATGCTTTTTGTAATAAAATATTATCTAGCAATCAGGAGAAACTGGAAAAATGTGGCAACCCTGGATATCAAATGCATGACATTGATGAGAAATATGTCACATAAAAGTCCTAACTGTAAAGACCAAACAGCTCAGATAAGTCAGGACTAATTACAATAGTAAGAAAGTGTAATTTTTTTGGGGGGGCTTAGTTGGTTAATGAGGCAGTAGTTGACGATGTCACTCTGTATTATGACTGAAGACCAATAATGGTGATTATGTATATACATCTATTCATAGAGATTATGATATCATTATTTACATTTCTTCACAAAAGTCTTTCTCTGTGGTATTTTTTATTATTTCAGATTTCTGGCCTCCCAATGAACAAACACTATGATTAGTCACTTTACATGTCAGTCAGACAGTTTAAGTGGCTGGTTCTTTTGCAGGATATGTTTCAGTGCTTTTTGCTAGGAGTCAAAATTTAAGTTAGTTTTTGTTGCAATAAGCATTTAAACATTTAAACTGGTCTAAGATGTTTTTATCAGTGTGTATTTTTTCTTGTCAGTAAATCCATTCAGGTGGTCTAGAGCACGAATCCTCAGTTTGTGTCCCACCGACAGAAGGAGAGCGAGGGGCAAAGGGCAACTCTTTTTTAGGCTTTATGGGAAGCTGTACGGTATCTTAGGAAGGTGAAGGACAGAGTGGACAGCCGCTCCATCACTCAGCACAATAAATGGATGCAATCTGTATCCCCATTGTACCGCATTGGCCGTTTTTAAATTCCTCCTCTTTTATCCAAATGAATGATGGACTCTAGTACAGTGAAACGTGCAGCAATATTAATATACATCAGAGGCCAGCGGCCCGCGGTAAATCACCACACTGAGTGCATTTGTTATTTACATGACAAACCGCAGCACGCGGAAGAGGTGCAGACAGTGGATGCCGCCGCTCAAGGAAGGTGGACAAACCAATTCAGATTTCAATCCTGAAAGCAGTGTTTGCAAAGGCCCCGAAACACTCAGAGTAATGAAGAGGGGCAGGCGGGCCGGGCCAGTCCGGCGTCTAGCGTCATTTCTAATACCTGCATGCTCTTGTCAGCGTGATCTGACTGTCCATACGCAGGGTTATGCAAACACTTCTCTCTCTGTGAATTACTATGCATGCTTAGAATGTTGTAAACAGATCATCACGTTTATGATTCATGGATTCAGATGTTATGAGATGCTATGCTAAACGTTCTGTCTTCAAATGTGCATTAAGGTTAAGGTGGTGCTGACAGTTTGGCTCTGTGCTGGAGACTGAGCCATTGCAGTGGCAGAGCTGCTAGCGTCAACCAAAGTAGATGTTTAGATGTTGCTAAGACACAATATAGATCATCATTTTTAACCCCTACAGAAATTTTACATTTATGCATTTGGCAGACACTTTCATCCAAAGTGACTTGCAATTTTAACTGGCTGTATGTGTATAACATTGAGATAAATGTGAGATAAAAATGTATTCTGAAGCAACCATGCCCTTTTATCTTGTTTCACTGCTATCACTGCTGTGCAGACTCGGGTTCCAAACAAGTCACTACTGCGCAGACTCGGGCTCCAAACGAATCACTACTGTGCAGACACGGGCTCCAAATTAATAACTACTGCGCAGACTCGAGCTCCAAACAAATCACTACTGGGCAGACTAGGGCTCCAAGCGAATCACTGCTTGGCAGATTCGGGTTCCAAACGAATCACTCCTGCACAGACTCGGGCTCCAAACTATTCACTGCTGTGCAGACTTGGGTTCCAAACGCTTCACTATTGCGCAGACTCTGGCTCCAAACGAATCACTACTGCGCAGACTCAGGCTCTAAACAAATCACTGCTGCGCAGACTCGGGCTCCAAACGAATCACTACTGCGCAGATTCTGGTTTCAAACAAATCACTACTGAGCAGATTCTGGCTCCAAACGAATCACTACTGCGCAGACTCAGGCTCCAAACGAATCACT
>NW_015505692.1:855840-857167 GCF_001515645.1 Sinocyclocheilus grahami
ACTATTGCGCAGACTCTGGCTCCAAACGAATCACTACTGCGCAGACTCAGGCTCTAAACAAATCACTGCTGCGCAGACTCGGGCTCCAAACGAATCACTACTGCGCAGATTCTGGTTTCAAACAAATCACTACTGAGCAGATTCTGGCTCCAAACGAATCACTATTGCGCAGACTCTGGCTCCAAACGAATCACTATTGCGCAGACTCTGGCTCCAAACGAATCACTATTGCGCAGACTCTGGCTCCAAACGAATCACTATTGCGCAGACTCTGGCTCCAAACGAATCACTATTGCGCAGACTCTGGCTCCAAACGAATCACTATTGCGCAGACTCTGGCTCCAAACGAATCACTACTGCGCAGACTCAGGCTCCAAACGAATCACTACTGTGCAGACACGGGCTTCACAAACGAATCACTACTGTGCAGACTCGAGCTCCAAACAAATCACTACTGCGCAGACTCAGGCTCCAAACGAATCACTACTGTGCAGACACGGGCTCCAAATGAATAACTACTGCGCAGACTCGAGCTCCAAACAAATCACTACTGGGCAGACTAGGGCTCCAAACGAATCACTCCTGCACAGACTCGGGCTCCAAACTATTCACTACTGCGCAGACTCACGTTCCAAACGAATCACTACTGCGCAGACTCTGGCTCCAAACGAATCACTGCTGCGCAGACTCACATTCCAAACGAATCACTACTGCGGAGACTCAGGCTCCAAACAAATCACTACTGAGCAGACTCAGGCTCCAAACGAATAACTACTGCGCAGACTCAGGCTCCAAACAAATCACTACTGCGCAGACTCAGGCTCCAAACTAATAACTACTGCGCAGACTCAAGCTCCAAACAAATCACTACTGCGCAGACTCAGGCTCCAAAGAAATCACTGCTGCGCAGACTCTGGCTCCAAATGAATCACTGCTGCGCAGACTCACGTTCCAAACGAATCACTACTGCGCAGACTCTGGCTCCAAACGAATAACTACTGCGCAGACTCAGGCTCCAAACGAATAACTACTGCGCAGACTCAGGCTCCAAACAAATCACTACTGCGCAGACTCAGGCTCCAAAGAAATCACTGCTGCGCAGACTCTGGCTCCAAATGAATCACTGCTGCGCAGACTCACGTTCCAAACGAATCACTACTGCGCAGACTCTGGCTCCAAACGAATTACTGCTGTGCAGACTCGGGTTCCAAACTAATCACTACTGCGTAGACTCTGGCTCCAAATGAATCACTCCTGCGCAGACTCAGGCTCCAAACAAATCACTACTGCGCAGACTCAGGCTCCAAACGAATAACTACTGCGCAGA
>NW_015505692.1:861500-865321 GCF_001515645.1 Sinocyclocheilus grahami
CTGCGCAGACTCAGGCTCCAAACAAATCACTACTGCGCAGACTCAGGCTCCAAACGAATCACTGCTGTGCAGACTCGGGTTCCAAACTAATCACTACTGCGTAGACTCTGGCTCCAAATGAATAACTACTGCGCAGACTCAGGCTCCAAACAAATCACTACTGCGCAGACTCAGGCTCCAAACTAATAACTACTGCGCAGACTCTGGCTCCAAATGAATCACTGCTGCGCAGACTCACGTTCCAAACGAATCACTACTGCGCAGACTCGGGCTCCAAACAAATCACTGCTGTGCAGACGAATCACTACTGCGCACACTCGGACTCCAAATGAATCACTGCTGTGCAGACTCGGACTCCAAATGAATCACTGCTGTGCAGACTCGGACTCCAAATGAATCACTGCTGTGCAGACTCGGACTCCAAATGAATCACTGCTGTGCAGACTCGGACTCCAAATGAATCACTGCTGTGCAGACTCGGACTCCAAATGAATCACTGCTGTGCAGACTCGGACTCCAAATGAATCACTGCTGTGCAGACTCGGACTCCAAATGAATCACTACTGCGCAGACTCGGACTCCAAACAAATCACTGCTGTGCAGACGAATCACTACTGCGCAGACTTGGGCTCCAAACGAATCACTGCTGTGCAGACTCGGACTCCAAATGATGTCATCGGTGCAAGATGACACCGGCCACACCTGAGATATTTTGGCTTCACTTTTCTACAGTGGAAGAAAGTGAGGATGTATTGCTAATCTTTTTTATAATCCATGACTAAAACATGCTACCTATTTAATCTTCAAACTTCAAGCTTCTTCAAACTAGACGTTCTCAAGCGAAAGGTTGTCTTGACAAAGTTCATCAATAATCTGTGCCTGTGGTTTGTGTGAAGAGGAAATGTTGTTGGCATTTTACTGCCTCTAGTGTTCATTTCAGCTGGAAACTACAGTGAAATACATATACAGGTATGTTTTTGCAGAGGCAAAGTCACGTATTTCTGATGAGCCTGCGTTGGTTTTCCTACAGTAAATGTGTTAGAATTGCCTGATATCAAACCGAGTCCTGGTCAACACCAGTGGCCATATAAACCCTACAGCCGTGCTAAGATAGGACCCTGTCACAGCCGCCTTTAGCTGTCTGCACACTGCCTGACCTCAACAGCTATAAATCACACCATACTCACACTGAATTTGAGAAGGGGTTTGCTTGAGCTACGCCGAGCCTCTGTATTCAATCAATAGGTATAAAATAAATGGCCTGACGGTTATTCTTCATCTACTAACCCCCTCTAATAAAATCCCTGTAATGCATATTTCATTTACTTTTATACTTATTGATTAGCTGTAGCCCAGTTACTAAATCACGCACCTATCGATCTCTCAATCGCAGCTCTGTCGAACAGTGTATAACCGCCCATTTGCTGCCCTGATAAAGAGCCGCGCCGTCGAACCCCCACAGTAAATCTTTGCAAACTAACTTTTTAATTCCAAAATCGATGGACGCTTAAACGCCACATTATTTCACTCTCCTCTATCCAGAACAGTATTAAAAGTAATACCCATATGCGTTTGTGGCTAATGCACGGGAGTCTGGAGAATATCCGTGGGTCTTTTTCTCTCTCTGGGTGCTGCTTGCTGCAGTGTTATTTAAGGATCATTCAGATTTTTTCATAGATTTAATTCAAATTTTGATATTTTTTTCTTCATATTTTTTGTTTTCAATTGAATTGAATGAAAGTTTTAGTACTTTTGTTGTCTATTTCTGCCATTTTTATTAGTGAGGTTTTTTAATACGTCTATATAGTTTTTATTCATTTTTATTTTACCTTTGAAATTAGAAATTTTGCTGAAATAAAATAAGATTATAAAATAATAAAATAAATCTGAATATTTTTAAATTGTATTTTATGTAATTTACATTTATTTAAAGTCATTTTTTTTAGTGTGTAAAAAAACACTGCAACAAGAAAATGATATCTTAATATCTTCATTCCTTATAGCTGCATTTATCATATTAGAGTTCAACAATAATATAGTTTACATTTTGAGATGATACATTCTATCAGGCAGCTGAGATTTGATATACTGTATATACAGTATTTTGCTTTGCATCAGTGTACTGTATGCATGTAATTAAGTTGGACATACTTATACTGTATATGCAATTCATATAAAAGCTGGACGATTATATAGTTACATTTTGCTGCAAAATTAAAAAAAAAAAATCAGGTACCCAACTAAAAAAACCTGTAAAGACCATATTCATATTAAGAATATTAAGATTTTTTTTCACGACTATTAAGTCCCCTGCACCATGGCTGAGGGTGAGCTTAATGTGGATCTGATAATGCTGGACTTAGAAGGAGAGGTTTTGTATGTATTTGCTGACCTGCCCCCACTTCTAGCCCAGAGAGGGCTGTTATTTCCATGTCTGGCCCACCGCCCGATTCACTCCCAAGGCTTCTGTTCCTGAATGCAGCCCAGAGAGGGCTCCTGTTCCCACGTCCAGCCCAGAGAGGGCTGTGTTTTAAGATTTTTTTTCACGACTATTAAGTCACCACAACATTTTTCTATTAGCATAATGCAAATAATAAACATTTTTTATCATAAGTACATTTACTGTACTCTAAATTCTGCTTATATAAAAATAAATATTATTACAATCGTTTGTTTGATGAAATAAGAATTATTTGAAGTGAATTTTAATTTATTTGATGCAGTGATTTGTATCATGGTATCTGTTGGGTATTTAGTACATACAGATGGAATTGATGAGAGCATATGACTTCCTAATACACACTGAAACTCAAGAGAGCAATATAAAAACTTCCTGCTCCCATGTAAGCCATCAATATTCAAGTACTCTTCATAACTGTCCATTAAAAAATGTCCAACAAAATAAAAACACATATCTGGCAGATGCGAACAACCTCTAAGTCCATCAGAAGATTCTCTTTAAAGCAGAAAAAAAAACAGATGTTGACAGCACGGTCAATTGTCATTCGGCAGCCGACCCCTTCAGAGCAGATATATCAATTAAAAAAATAAATCAAAAAGGTGCCGAGCAGATTCAGATCACCATCTATTTTCATTAGACTGCAGGCGCAGGAGGCGCAAGAACATCTGAAGATGAATGGATGTATTCAAATGCATCTAAATGGATTAGGCTCCCCTGAGACCTCAATCAATGGACACAAATCAATAATCAATAGGCCACTCACACCAATATACTAACTGCTGACATCAAGATCTTACCATTAAATTGAAAATCAGGAGGCGCTGGGCTTCAGGACTGGCATATTTCTCCAGCTGACCGATTAGAAATAAGAAGTCGATTAGGAAAACTTGAGCGTAGAGGCCTTAAGTGGTGCTCACTTCTGCATTTTAATGTGGGAGATGATGGAGAAGCTCCTGAAGACAAATAACATCACACTAGAAATGAGAGGACTGACAACTGTATCACTGGAAAAGAATCAAGAGTCATGTTTCAATATGCATGTGTAAGCAGTGCTCCATTAGTACACTTCATTGGTGGAGTGGGGTTTATGAGTGGTTATGAACGAATGAATGAAAGAAACGCATTTGTCCGTGTTTCACTCCGTTTTGAATCGCATTCGCAGAAAGCGCTTGAAAAACAGTGTCTCTTCTGAGGCTCGGTACGCTTTCAACTAATTTTTTAAGTCTCGAGCAAGACTGTACGACATTCAAATTACATGATTTGACAAAGTTTTACATAGAAAGGACGACAGCGCAAATTGAATCATCTTTGAGAGCAAGGGGGCCCCCTGGTGTTCCGGGGGCCCTACGCAGCTTGCATA
>NW_015505692.1:865451-869022 GCF_001515645.1 Sinocyclocheilus grahami
AGCCTGTCGACCCAGCGGCTCCACCATGGCTCCTAGCTCCCTCCTCTACTCTGTGGCCCGGCAGACCACTGGTTCCACCGGGTTCCCTCGTCCCTCCGGCACCGCCTTGGTCTGTCGTCGACCATCCGTCGCCTCGGGATTCCACTCCTCTGGATGCACCTCATCCCTCCTTCCCTTCAACTCCACCTCCTCCTCTGTCGCTCCGGCTACACAACGGACTTCCGGATCCATGCCTCCGCCTCGGTCGCCTGAGCCACCTGTTCCGCCGTGGTCCTCCGGATCCTCCTCATCACCCTGACTCTTTGGCTTTCCATCTTGGGTTCCTCCACCTCCTGCTCCGCCGCGGTCGGTTGGCCCCCTGAAGATGTCAGCCCTTCCTCCACCATGGCTCCTCCCTCTGTCAGCTCTACCGTGGGTCGTCTTTACGGCTGTGGCCTGGGTCCCACCTGGCTCCGCCTGCTCCAAGCCCCTCCTGTCTCTTCCCTCCATCGTCTCCACCAAGGACTCTCTCTGTCAGCCCCCTCCTGGGTGCCCGTCCTCCTCCCAAGCCTCCTCCCAAGTTCCCACCCATTCCTCCCTCTGTTGTTTCTATGGTGCGAGGACGCGCCTTCCGGGAGGGGGTGATATGTCAGGAAAATGAACCTGTTTTGTTGTGTTTTCCCTCCCCATGTGCTCCGTCACCCAGTTTCTCCCGTTCTTGATTGTGTTCATGTCATCCAGGTGTGTCTTGTAATAACTCCTGAAGACAAATAACATCACACTAGAAATGAGAGGACTGACAACTGTATCACTGGAAAAGAATCAAGAGTCATGTTTCAATATGCATGTGTAAGCAGTGCTCCATTAGTACACTTCATTGGTGGAGTGGGGTTTATGAGTGGTTATGAACGAATGAATGAAAGAAACGCATTTGTCCGTGTTTCACTCCGTTTTGAATCGCATTCGCAGAAAGCGCTTGAAAAACAGTGTCTCTTCTGAGGCTCGGTACGCTTTCAACTAATTTTTTAAGTCTCGAGCAAGACTGTACGACATTCAAATTACATGATTTGACAAAGTTTTACAAAGAAAGGATGACAGCGCAAATTGAATCATCTTTGAGAGCAAGGGGGCCCCCTGGTGTTCCGGGGGCCCTACGCAGCTTGCGTATTTTCATGGAGGATCGGCTCTGCCCATCCAGGATATTTTCTCCTGCCGTTCTATGACGCCAGCCTGAACCTTGCGTGCAGAGCGACGTCTTCCGAAGGAAGATGGCCCTCGAGCGGATTTCGCCGCCTTTTTGGAGAGTTCCACTTCTGACCCAGAGCCCAGCCCACCATCACCCCGCTGCACGGAACTTAAGCCCGAGCCCACCGATGACGGAGAGCCTGAGCCCACCGTGACCGACGAGCCTTCGCCACAAGGAGCGACAGAGCTCAGGATCTCCGCGTAGCCGGAGCTGCTGATGACCTCAGTTCCCTCCATCTTCTCCACCAAGGACTCTCTCTGTCAGCCCCCTCCTGGGTGCCCGTCCTCCTCCCAAGCCTCCTCCCAAGTTCCCACCCATTCCTCCCTCTGTTGTTTCTATGGTGCGAGGACGCGCCTTCCGGGAGGGGGTGATATGTCAGGAAAATGAACCTGTTTTGTTGTGTTTTCCCTCCCCATGTGCTCCATCACCCAGTTTCTCCCGTTCTTGATTGTGTTCATGTCATCCAGGTGTGTCTTGTAATAACCCTCGTTATTCCATGTATTTAAGTCCCAGTCTGTGCTGTCTGTCTTTGTCGGGTCTACAAACGTCATGTTCGTGTGTTACAGCCATTCCTAGTGTGGATTACTCCCTTGTTTTGGATTTATTAAAGACCACGTCTCTGATCCACGTCTCTCGCCAACACAGAGTGTGACACACTGTTACTTTTCTGGAGGAATAGTTGCAGAATATTAACATTTTTTAATTTTGCTTTACTTTGCACAAATTAATGAGGCAGTGTACATTTACAGTAAACATTGTACAAAAACACTGAAAAAAGAAAAAGTTTAGTGAAAACTTCCACTCAAAAATTGCTGGTAAATTTCACAAATGACTAAAAAGAATTAGCAAGAAACCCATTGCATTAAACATGAAATTTTTAAGTAAAAAGACTGAAATGTTATTTTCTTTTAAAACATACTCCAATTACATTGGTATTTACAACCAGTGATATTTTAGTATCATTAAAACATTCTTAATATTTTGAATCTTTTTATATTTTCCATTGTCATTTTAGTAATATTTTTGTGTATCGTTGTCATTTGTTATTTTTTAGTAAACGTGTGTGTGTGTGTGTATGTGTATTCACATGCATGCATGCATGCACATATATTGTACAAGGAGCGACAGAGCTCAGGATCTCCGCATAGCCGGAGCTGCTGATGACCTCAGTCCAGCTGCAAGAGCCGGCTACTACGCCTGCCACGAGGGAGTATGCCATGGACAGCGAGAGCGCGGAGAGGAGTTCCGCCCCCTGCACCATGGCTGAGGGTGAGCTTAATGTGGATCTGATAATGCTGGACTTAGAAGGAGAGGTTTTGTATGTATTTGCTGACCTGCCCCCACTTCTAGCCCAGAGAGGGCTGTTATTTCCATGTCTGGCCCACCGCCCGATTCACTCCCAAGGCTTCTGTTCCTGAATGCAGCATTTCCTTGAGATGCAAAATGTCGTACGATATTAATTATTGTTTTATAAAAAAAAAATTAAAAGTTGTTAAGTTTTGAACAAAATTAATTTTTTTAACTCAAGAATTCAATCAAAATGAAATCAGGAGAGAAATCTGCACAGATCAAGCAATGTTTACAAGTAAAAACAGTCCAAAACAGCTTTTTGGTAGATGGACTTTTTCACTGGAGGAAGCGTTATAATGGACTCGTATTTTAGTTTAAAAAGTCTTATTGCTGGATGTGTTTCAGCTTCTGTCTTCTCCAGATGTTAACTGATGGACTGGAGTGGTGTGGATTACTGTGATGTGTTTATCAGCTGTTTGGACTCTCATTCTGACGGCACCCATTCATTGCAGAGCATCCATTGCTGAGACACTGATGCAATGCTACATTTCTCCAAATCTGATGAAAAAACAAACTCATCCTAATCTTGGATTGGCTTCAGTGTGAGGACATTTTCAGCAGATTTTTTTTTATTCTATTCTATTACAACTATTCCTTTAAAAAGTTACTTCTACATTATCTGATCTAACCCTTGAAGGGGTCATATGATGCTATTTTAAAGATCATTAGTTTGTGTATTTGGTGTAACAGAATATGTTGACATGCTTTAATGTTCAAAAAACACATTATTTTAGGTCCTCTATGCACCGCCTCTCTCAAACACGTTGTTTTCAACAAAGCCCCCTCCTTTGACAAGCACAGTCTGCTCTGATTGGCCAGCTGACCCAGTGCATTGTGATTGGCTGAACACCACAAGCACGTAACGCATGTAAAATGTAACGCAATTTACCATAATTGCGAGCGTCAGCTTTCAAAGTAAATATCAAGACAGTTAATAATGTGGTTAGTTTTACCATCAGTTCAAGCCTGAAAGGGCAACAGAGTCGCGTGACAGAT
>NW_015505692.1:876728-878265 GCF_001515645.1 Sinocyclocheilus grahami
CTGTTCTGTTGTAAATAAATCTTAACCAATGATTCCTAAATGCATCTACTTCCGGAAGACCAAATAAAGTGCTTTTGCTTTCACACTGAAACACAGCGTCTCCCTGACATGCTGCATCAACACTACTGCTGTTCCTGAAACCACGCCTTTTTTCTTTGCGTGAACATTTGGGCGGCATTATGCTAATATTTCCACATAGTGAGGTAGATATGTGGGGGCGTGTTAGAACGAGCCGTTTTAGGTAGGCGTGGCTGACTCTTAACTTTTATAAAGAATATCTCTTTGGATTTGAGACTTTAGTCTTTGCAACTTTACAGATCTTCTTTATGCACCAAGAGCTTGTAACACTCCAAAGAGAAAGGAAAAATTGAAATCGCATCATATGACCCCTTTAAATTACTGTATGTTTTGTATTTAGTCAGTTTGATTCTGTGATGTTAAATAATATATTTGACTTAACTAAAATCTATTAATTCAGATATTATTCAGTGGATAGCCACAGACATCCTGTCTCTCTTGGCAGATTAAGTAGGCTTATGGTAAATGTTACATGTTTTGTTACGTGTAGATTAAACCCTGTTGTTCAAGAGGTCACAGTTTGAGTCAATTCCCAGCGGAGCTGTTAGACATCGCCATCCTACACATATCAGAAACACTCGCCGCATCAGTGAAAACTTTCCAGCAGGTCAAATCGGTTAACCTCTCACAACCAACCGTTCAGAGCACACTTCATCTGAAGAGTTAACTAAAGGCTAGTCAGTCCATATATTGATCTTTGACAGCAAATCTGTTCGATGGACGTTTCCACGCACCGAGGGGACACAAAAACCTTCAATAAGCATCTCAATGGTGTCTGAGACGAGAGGTTTTTGTGATATGAGAGGCATAAATACGATAGGCTTTCACCTTGCCACTTACCTCAATGATAATTTACAAGAGCGGTCTGTCTGAATACATAAAAGCGCTGCAAGTCCTTAGCGCGACGGAGTCGAATCAATATAAAACAAACCTCACAGTAACTGACACCTCATATTTCAATATTTCCACAAAGTCCTTGAAATAATAGAGTGGACATGCAGCTTGGCATTGAAGGGTAAACGTCTGGATGTCACGATATCATATTTTATCACTGTTGAGTGAAACTTAACCATTTGTTAATAAGGTATTGACTATTTCAGATAAATGAAAGCTAAAAACAGAACAAATTGTGGTTGGTCCATTTTACGTCAGCCAGGTTTGTTCCTTGTTTCCTGACCACAATAAGCAGCAATGTGGACCAGACTTTAGACGAAAGTCTGACTACGTAAGACTAGCTTTAATCCTTTTATACATACTGATTCATATTTGATACACAAAGGTCTCTAAATGATCAACTTGATCAAAACTTTGCTGTTAAACCTGCTTCACACTCAATCTGCTCCAGGTCTTCTGTGTTTAGAGTTGCAGTAAAAGTAAAAGCTCTTTTAGTGTAATTGTACAAACGTCCAGTTTCAGCTGCCGCTTCTCGTGTCAAATCTTGACTGATTTTGATCAAGTA
>NW_015505692.1:878882-883807 GCF_001515645.1 Sinocyclocheilus grahami
TTCTCACCGAGACAGATTACTGGAGATATAGAGACGACTGATATTTAGATCACTTTATGTCAGTCTCTGCTGCACTGTTATAAAGATCTCATTGATTTACATCACAAGCATCAGAATTTCATCGTATAAATATCAGCATCAGCATCTGTTTGCATATTTTTGCTCAGTTCGAGTCTCTGAATAAAATCGAGCTGTTTTTTCCTCCATATTCTCACTGAATCAGACTATATGCGCTATAAAAGCCTGATGGATGATGGTGTGAATGTGTGTGTGTATCTCATGCAGATTTAATGACAAGCACAGCAATCTCTGACAGTAATCAGCCAGCAAGACTTTAGATTGACACACAGATTAACAAATTAACTCTAA
This sequence comes from Sinocyclocheilus grahami, assembly GCF_001515645.1. Lineage (NCBI taxonomy): Eukaryota > Metazoa > Chordata > Actinopteri > Cypriniformes > Cyprinidae > Sinocyclocheilus > Sinocyclocheilus grahami. The sequence continues at coordinate 879,252 of NW_015505692.1, forward strand.
ATTAACAACGAGCTGCGGAGTTTAGACATTCCAGACTTGTATAGCAAAGGTCTGCATGTTCTGGAATAATCCATTCCTGCAACCAGCGTAACATCAGGACTGATATCAAGAAATATTTCAATTAGTGCTTCACTTCGTAACAACCTCTCATTAGCACCGTGTGGGACCACAGCACTACGTCATCAACAGCACACAAAACCACGTCATTTGAATTATAATAAGATGTTTTCATGTTTTAACAATATCCTTGAACTGCATTTATATTGTTAAAGTGCCATGTAGTGAACATGTGGAGAATTTGCATTGTTGTAATGGATTGAATATTGTATTGTTTCAATGCTGAACAGAACAAAAAGTCTTTGAGCAATAGCAGAGGCCTGCATGCATTGCTGATTCAAACATGTTGGTTTAAACCATCTCAAGACTTTTTTGTTTGATGAGGCCTTCACTGTTTTACTGACCATTAGGTTTTATTCGGTAGGTATTATTTGTGGTGTTTGTTTATCTCCTTTTCTAATATGACATTTATTCGATTTTTTTATTGTACAGTACTGTATTCTATTTTTATTTAATTTAATTTTTTTAATTGTGCAGCACTTTGGTACACTCTGTGGATTTTATATGTTTTATAAATAATTTGTTTTGATTTGATAAAGAACCAGACCTACAAACAAACAATATAATTAAATATGTAAATCAAATGTATATATGTATAAAATAGTTTGCACAAAATTTAGTCATGAATTTTTGTATTAATGTATTCCTCATTCATTCATTCATTAATTTATTTATTTTATTATTATTTATTATTTATTTTGTTTATTTATTATTTATTTATTTTTCATTTATTATTTATGTATTTATTTATTTATTCATTATTTTTATTTTATTTTTATTTTTTATTAAACAAATAAAAGAACCAGACAAACAGACAAACAAACATACTGACATACAAACAAACAAACAAACAAACGTATTTGAATTTATTTTTGTATTGTATATTTATTATAGTACTCCTTTATTTTATTTTATTTTAACTCTCTATTTACTTATTTATTTATTTACAGACTTGCATTTATTTATTTATTTTCTTATTTATGTCTGTATATCCACACACTATACGATTATGAGGTGGTTTTGATTTCAGACAGTGTATTCATTGGTTTTTATTTGTTTTGGCAGGTCTGGTTCTAATGTGTTATGTGTTACTACAATGAACCAGCACGAGAAAAAGGTTAAGAAAAATATATACAGTATACATAGAAAGACCAAGTGCAGGATTTTAATTGTGCTGAACATCTGGAGCTAACATAAATACAAACATACACACCGACAGAAGGAAAGCAACAAACACAACGCCCTTTTCTGCTCGTGTGGGTTTGTGAGATTATGAACACGGAGAGGTCAGGAGGGCAGGTACAGCTGGAGTCTGTCCAGCGAGGAGCCTCCGTCCTCTGGCTCCGTTCATCTGGAGGGCCTCGGGATGTTGTTGATGTGAACATCTCGCCAGCATCTGCTCTGAAGACGGTCCCTGCTGTCCCCACAGCACCAGCGGACCCCGGCCCCGACACACACACACCTCAGGGACCGACCGGAGTCACACATCTGCAGCGTTTATGGAGTTATGATCACAATACAACTGTTTGTGTTTCATACAGCATAGCAGCTCCACCACTGGCTGGGAAATGTGACCAAAACCTCACCAGTGTTGTTATTGTTAAATAAAACTAAACTATTAAACCTGTTTTCGTTAATTGAAATAAAACTGAAATAAAATAGAAATATTAAATGTATGGTGTAAAAATGTAAACTTAAAAAAACTTAAACAAACATTAGAAATGTTGCTTTGTCAACCACCTGAACCTGAAGTGCTGAAATGACTAAAACTGAAATTATTTTAAAAAATAATTTAAATTAAATTAATTAATTAAAAAATAAAATGACAAAAGCACAAAATAAAAGTACTAAAACTTAAACTAGAAATAAAATAAATACTGAAAATATAACAATTAACGTTAGTTCAAAATATTAATAAGTGCTATAATAATTTACATTTACATTTAGTCATTAAGCAGATGCTTTTATCCAAAGCGGCTTACAAATGAGGACAATAGAAGCAATCAAAACCAACAAAAGAGCAATGATATGCAAGTGCTATGACAAGTCCCAGTTAGCTTAACGCAGTATAAGTAGCCAGGTTGTTTTTTTATATACAGTGTATGTATATATATATATATGTGAGTGTGTGTGTGTGTGTGTGTGTGTACATAAACATAAAAAAAGAAAACAGATAGAATAGAAAAAGAATAGAAAAAGCTAGTGTTAGAGACCTTTTTTTAAGAATACAAGCAGTTAGGAAATGAATAGAGCAAGTGTTAGAGGGTCAAGTGTTTTTTTTTTGTTTTGTTTTTAATAAAACTTAAATAACACTAAAATAACACCGAATGATGACACAAAATAATAGTAAAAGGTTTATATATTATACACCAATATGGTATATTTTAAGAAATAATATGTGACCTATTTTTGGACTTAATTAATTAAAAAATAAAATGACAAAAGCACAAAATAAAAGTACTAAAACTTAAACTAGAAATAAAATAAATACTGAAAATATAACAATTAACGTTAGTTCAAAATATTAATAAGTGCTATAATAATTTACATTTACATTTAGTCATTAAGCAGATGCTTTTATCCAAAGCGGCTTACAAATGAGGACAATAGAAGCAATCAAAACCAACAAAAGAGCAATGATATGCAAGTGCTATGACAAGTCCCAGTTAGCTTAACGCAGTATAAGTAGCCAGGTTGTTTTTTTATATACAGTGTATGTATATATATATATGTGAGTGTGTGTGTGTGTGTGTGTGTACATAAACATAAAAAAAGAAAACAGATAGAATAGAAAAAGAATAGAAAAAGCTAGTGTTAGAGACCTTTTTTTAAGAATACAAGCAGTTAGGAAATGAATAGAGCAAGTGTTAGAGGGTCAAGTGTTTTTTTTTTGTTTTGTTTTTAATAAAACTTAAATAACACTAAAATAACACCGAATGATGACACAAAATAATAGTAAAAGGTTTATATATTATACACCAATATGGTATATTTTAAGAAATAATATGTGACCTATTTTTGGACTTTCACTCTATCAGTGATTATTTATTTTATTTGTAAAGATGCACATGAATATATCTGCTGCAGATGACAAAGATTATAGCAGGCCCACAAGATTTGGGGGGAAAATATAATTGTGATTTTATGATTTTAAAAAAATGTCAGCATTTTAGCAGCATTTACTATAAATAAAGTATCTCTGAGACACTGAAACACAGACGGATCATGAGCTGCTCGCGTGTAAATGAACACAGTGCTGCGCTTCACTCTCAAACACACAGCACATTTATTTCTATCATGAAAATGCAGCCTTTGCAATAATCCCACTTGGTTTTATTTTGATGCATCATGCAGCCCTGCGTTACAGCATATTCTCTACTGGTTCATACCAGCCAGGCCTACTAATCGCCAACAAAACACTGACTTTAAAGGGTCTCTGAACGCCCCTTCAGAGAACTAACCCCAGCAAACGGGCTGGATTCAGCGAGACTGATTGACAGGTCTGGGCTGCGCTGCAGTTTGCTCTGATCACAGATGACCTTGAGCGTGAGGTCAGACATCGGCCGGCTCACAATGCAGCGCTGCAGCAGATGGGCCGCGCACACCCTCGGACAGATGCGGGCGACGCCGGAGGGAATACAGCAGCTTAAGACAGCACTTCTGCACAAACTCACACACACTGCAACAGAGCTGAGCGCTTATGAATCCTCACGCACAGTCATCTCCACTAATCATAACTACACATTCAAGATTTCTGAATAGACTGAACAACCACAGATTTAGGCTTCTCTCAGCCTGTCAAAATTCATGTTTGGTAACACTTTATTTTAATAGTCCACTTTAGGCAACTACGTGTCAACTAGCAGTCATTAGAGTATTAGTAGACTGGCTGCTTAATATCTGCTAACACTTTATTTTGATGCGTCCACAACATACTGACTATCAGAAACTTTGCAAGTATATGTCAACTTATTCGACTAACCCTAAACCTAACCTCTGAGAGATAGTAGACGTGTAGTTGCAAACTAATGAGAATTAGTTGACATGTAGTTGCAAAGTTACTTGTAGTTAGTAGAATGTCTAAAGTGGACTATCAAAATAAAGTGTAACTGAATGTTTTTGAACGTTTTTGAAAGAAGTCTCTTCTGCTCACCAAGGGCAAGGCTGCATTTATTTGATCAAAAATGCAGTAAAAAGAGTAATATTGTGAAATATTATTACAGTTAGGGTTAGAATATAAGTGTGAATATCTGTTCAAGTGTATTTTCAGCATCATTACTCCAGTCTTCAGTGTCACATGATCTTCAGAAATCAGTATAATATGCTGATCTGCTGCTCGAGAAACATTTCTGATTATTATCAATGTTGAACACAGTCGTGCTGCACAATATTTTTGTGGAAACTGTGATACGTTTTATTTTTCAGGATTCACAGATGAA
>NW_015505692.1:886096-891108 GCF_001515645.1 Sinocyclocheilus grahami
TTTTATTTTATTTTTATTTTTTATTAAACAAATAAAAGAACCAGACAAACAGACAAATAAACATACTGACATACAAACAAACAAACAAACGTATTTGAATTTATTTTTGTATTGTATATTTATTATAGTACTCCTTTATTTTATTTTATTTTAACTCTCTATTTACTTATTTATTTATTTACAGACTTGCATTTATTTATTTATTTTCTTATTTATGTCTGTATATCCACACACTATACGATTATGAGGTGGTTTTGATTTCAGACAGTGTATTCATTGGTTTTTATTTGTTTTGGCAGGTCTGGTTCTAATGTGTTATGTGTTACTACAATGAACCAGCACGAGAAAAAGGTTAAGAAAAATATATACAGTATACATAGAAAGACCAAGTGCAGGATTTTAATTGTGCTGAACATCTGGAGCTAACATAAATACAAACATACACACCGACAGAAGGAAAGCAACAAACACAACGCCCTTTTCTGCTCGTGTGGGTTTGTGAGATTATGAACACGGAGAGGTCAGGAGGGCAGGTACAGCTGGAGTCTGTCCAGCGAGGAGCCTCCGTCCTCTGGCTCCGTTCATCTGGAGGGCCTCGGGATGTTGTTGATGTGAACATCTCGCCAGCATCTGCTCTGAAGACGGTCCCTGCTGTCCCCACAGCACCAGCGGACCCCGGCCCCGACACACACACACCTCAGGGACCGACCGGAGTCACACATCTGCAGCGTTTATGGAGTTATGATCACAATACAACTGTTTGTGTTTCATACAGCATAGCAGCTCCACCACTGGCTGGGAAATGTGACCAAAACCTCACCAGTGTTGTTATTGTTAAATAAAACTAAACTATTAAACCTGTTTTCGTTAATTGAAATAAAACTGAAATAAAATAGAAATATTAAATGTATGGTGTAAAAATGTAAACTTAAAAAAACTTAAACAAACATTAGAAATGTTGCTTTGTCAACCACCTGAACCTGAAGTGCTGAAATGACTAAAACTGAAATTATTTTAAAAAATAATTTAAATTAAATTAATTAATTAAAAAATAAAATGACAAAAGCACAAAATAAAAGTACTAAAACTTAAACTAGAAATAAAATAAATACTGAAAATATAACAATTAACGTTAGTTCAAAATATTAATAAGTGCTATAATAATTTACATTTACATTTAGTCATTAAGCAGATGCTTTTATCCAAAGCGGCTTACAAATGAGGACAATAGAAGCAATCAAAACCAACAAAAGAGCAATGATATGCAAGTGCTATGACAAGTCCCAGTTAGCTTAACGCAGTATAAGTAGCCAGGTTGTTTTTTTATATACAGTGTATGTATATATATATATATGTGAGTGTGTGTGTGTGTGTGTGTGTGTACATAAACATAAAAAAAGAAAACAGATAGAATAGAAAAAGAATAGAAAAAGCTAGTGTTAGAGACCTTTTTTTAAGAATACAAGCAGTTAGGAAATGAATAGAGCAAGTGTTAGAGGGTCAAGTGTTTTTTTTTTGTTTTGTTTTTAATAAAACTTAAATAACACTAAAATAACACCGAATGATGACACAAAATAATAGTAAAAGGTTTATATATTATACACCAATATGGTATATTTTAAGAAATAATATGTGACCTATTTTTGGACTTTCACTCTATCAGTGATTATTTATTTTATTTGTAAAGATGCACATGAATATATCTGCTGCAGATGACAAAGATTATAGCAGGCCCACAAGATTTGGGGGGAAAATATAATTGTGATTTTATGATTTTAAAAAAATGTCAGCATTTTAGCAGCATTTACTATAAATAAAGTATCTCTGAGACACTGAAACACAGACGGATCATGAGCTGCTCGCGTGTAAATGAACACAGTGCTGCGCTTCACTCTCAAACACACAGCACATTTATTTCTATCATGAAAATGCAGCCTTTGCAATAATCCCACTTGGTTTTATTTTGATGCATCATGCAGCCCTGCGTTACAGCATATTCTCTACTGGTTCATACCAGCCAGGCCTACTAATCGCCAACAAAACACTGACTTTAAAGGGTCTCTGAACGCCCCTTCAGAGAACTAACCCCAGCAAACGGGCTGGATTCAGCGAGACTGATTGACAGGTCTGGGCTGCGCTGCAGTTTGCTCTGATCACAGATGACCTTGAGCGTGAGGTCAGACATCGGCCGGCTCACAATGCAGCGCTGCAGCAGATGGGCCGCGCACACCCTCGGACAGATGCGGGCGACGCCGGAGGGAATACAGCAGCTTAAGACAGCACTTCTGCACAAACTCACACACACTGCAACAGAGCTGAGCGCTTATGAATCCTCACGCACAGTCATCTCCACTAATCATAACTACACATTCAAGATTTCTGAATAGACTGAACAACCACAGATTTAGGCTTCTCTCAGCCTGTCAAAATTCATGTTTGGTAACACTTTATTTTAATAGTCCACTTTAGGCAACTACGTGTCAACTAGCAGTCATTAGAGTATTAGTAGACTGGCTGCTTAATATCTGCTAACACTTTATTTTGATGCGTCCACAACATACTGACTATCAGAAACTTTGCAAGTATATGTCAACTTATTCGACTAACCCTAAACCTAACCTCTGAGAGATAGTAGACGTGTAGTTGCAAACTAATGAGAATTAGTTGACATGTAGTTGCAAAGTTACTTGTAGTTAGTAGAATGTCTAAAGTGGACTATCAAAATAAAGTGTAACTGAATGTTTTTGAACGTTTTTGAAAGAAGTCTCTTCTGCTCACCAAGGGCAAGGCTGCATTTATTTGATCAAAAATGCAGTAAAAAGAGTAATATTGTGAAATATTATTACAGTTAGGGTTAGAATATAAGTGTGAATATCTGTTCAAGTGTATTTTCAGCATCATTACTCCAGTCTTCAGTGTCACATGATCTTCAGAAATCAGTATAATATGCTGATCTGCTGCTCGAGAAACATTTCTGATTATTATCAATGTTGAACACAGTCGTGCTGCACAATATTTTTGTGGAAACTGTGATACGTTTTATTTTTCAGGATTCACAGATGAATAGAAAGTTCAAAAGAACAGCGTTTATTTGAAATATAAATCTTTTGTAACATTATAAATGTCTTTACTCTCACGTTTAATCAATTTAATATGTCCTTGATTAATAAAAGTATTATTATTATTTAATCTTAGCCCATACGTTTGAATTGTTGTAAGATTAAACAAAAATAATATAAATTAATACTTTTATTCAGCAAGATTACGTTAAAGTCAGTTTTTATGTTAGAACTATTTCAAATAAATGCTATTCTTCTGAACTTTTGAACACTCTATTCATCAAAGAATACTGAAAAATAAAACGTATCACAGTTTTTGCACAAAAATATGAATAAAATAAAATTTTAGCATTAATACAGTGGGTACGGAAAGTATTCAGACCCCCTTACATTTTTCACTCTTTGTTATATTGCAGCCATTTGCTAAAATCATTTAAGTTAATTTTTTTTTCCTCATTAATGTACACACAGCACCCCATATTGACAGAAAAAGAATGTTTTTGAACGTTTTTGAAAGAAGTCTCTTCTGCTCACCAAGGGCAAGGCTGCATTTATTTGATCAAAAATGCAGTAAAAAGAGTAATATTGTGAAATATTATTACAGTTAGGGTTAGAATATAAGTGTGAATATCTGTTCAAGTGTATTTTCAGCATCATTACTCCAGTCTTCAGTGTCACATGATCTTCAGAAATCAGTATAATATGCTGATCTGCTGCTCGAGAAACATTTCTGATTATTATCAATGTTGAACACAGTCGTGCTGCACAATATTTTTGTGGAAACTGTGATACAAAAGCTATTTTTAATTATATGTATTTTTCGGTATTACATTCATTACAAAGCCCTGCAACTAAAAAAAAAATTTAAATAAAATTCTGCTGATGTGAAAAATGGCCTAATATTATCTAATTTGATGATGTTGAGTTCAAAAACTATCAGTAAAAAAATTATTTTTTCATAAATTAATACATTTAAATTAAATTAATATTTAAATAATACATTTACTATTTAAATAACTTGTGCATGTGTGTGTGTGCGTATCTGTGTGTGTGTGCGTGTGTGTGTGTGTGTGTGTGCGTATCTGTGTGTGTGTGTGTGCGTGTGTGTGCGTGTGTGTTGTTTTTGTTAGCAAAATAGTCAAACGTTTCAGTTTCAATGACAAAAAGAAGTACTCAAAATATATAATTTAACTTACAGTCTGCAAAGGAATGGAAATACATGTTCAAAAAACTTTAAATAAACATACATCTATAAGTAAATAAGCAAATCTGTGGTTGTTTGGAAGCAGTAAAAGCAGAAACATCTGCTCATGTTTGCATTTTCTTCTGTCTCCGGCCATAATTCTGACCTTAAAATCAGGATTAAGCATCAAATAATGTCATGCATGTGAAAACTGAGTGAGAATTGATCAAATAGTTGTAATCTGGCTCAGATGAAGACAGTTTGTGGCGGTTTTTCTGCTGATTAAGGGTTAATACAAGATTTATTCACCTTACAAATACTTGTCGAAAGCAAAAATACTACAAAATGCATCATATTATGTGAAAAAGTGTGCTGTGCTCATGTAAAACAGATACTATTTTTGCAATCAGCAGCCCAAAATTAGTAAGAAACCAGTACTGAATTTCATTCAGCAAATATGATGCAGGGCAGTGTTAGCTATATTTGATTAGGGTTTAGAACAGGTCATGTTATGCTCATCTGCAGAAGTCAGCTGCACATTTTGTGGTGGTAACTTATTTTAGAGATGTCGAAATGAAACCCAAACATTAGCATTTGGCTTCAAAGAGTAATTTATGTCGCCATAATGTGCCAAATTCCTGGTTAAATTCCTACACTCTTGCTTTAATTAATTAAATCGGTATTAACAATTGAAATCAGAAGAGCTCTGTGTAGATGACTTTCCTTCAGTGCGAGTGTGTGTGTGTGTGTGTGTGTGTGTGTGTGTGTGT